>NC_057708.1:2391825-2399901 GCF_014466175.1 Vespula pensylvanica | reverse complement strand
GAGAGAGAGAGAGAGAGAGAGAGAGAGAGAGAGAGAGAGAGAGTACAAGCAAGGTTTAGGGTAGGACGCAGCTCGCAGGAGCAGTAATATCGATCGATCCGTCGAGTTCGAGGCTCGACAGGGTCGAGCGTGCGGGGTTTGGTGGAGGGGGTGGCTGCAAGTAGAAAAGCTCCCATAAGCAAGCTGGCTGGCGGGCTGGCTGGCTGCCCGGGCACGGACCGTTTTCACTGTCCGCCCTGTCTATCTATCTCTCTCTCTCGCGCGACTGTCATTACTTTACGCACGCACGCACGCACTCTCTCTCTCTTTCTTTCTCTTTCTCTTTCTCTCTCTTTCTTCTTCTTTTCTCTCCTCCTTATCTTCTTCTTCTTCTTCTTCTCTATCTTTCTATCTATATCCGTATTTTCTATCTTTATGTATATTTTTGTATATTTTTTGTAATTATTTTTTGTTCTTCTTTCATACAATCATTCGATCAATCATCCCTTTCCTTTCTCTCCCTCTCTCTCTCTCTCTCTCTCTCTTTCTTTCTCTCTTTCTTTCTTTCTTTCTTTATATTTCATTCTCATCGTCCTTTTCTCTCCTTTCTTCTCGATCGTATCTCCATTTTCTTTCTCTTTCTCTCTCCGTTGACTCCAGTGAAAATAATCTCGTACGATGGGAATAATAATCTTCGATATGAGATCGACGTTTATACGCGCGTGACCAAGTTTACGCGCTACGTAACGTCTTGATCTTCGCGTTAAACGACGGTCGGAACGTCCATGACCCTGAAGTCCAGTGACAGTGCATGTCGTCTGACCTTGGCACGGCGTTCTCCAGGTTCGCCACGAGCAGCTGGTGGTGGTAGTGGTGGTAGTCGGTACGATGTCGGCGTTCGGTCGTGTTACAGCTGATCATCATCGTCGTCATCATCATCGTCATCATTATCATCATCCGACGAGAACCATCGACCAAGTCGGTTTCGATTTCTCAACTCAGACTCGACGACGTGGATTAGTAAAACGAGGAAGGAAAGAGGAAGAGGAGTCGTAAGGTGTGTGAAAAAGAAGGAAAGAAAAGAGAGAGAAAGAGAGAGAGAGAGAGAGAGAGAGATAGAGAGAGAGAGAATACTCTATTTTTGAGGAATGTATAATTCCTAATCATTTTTCTCAGTATAAGATTAAAACGAACTACAAGAATACAATCGAAGTGAAAAAACATCTGAGTAAAACTAGGGACGTTTTAGAAACGTATGTGCGTGGGTGTATGTTTTTTCTTCGCCTTTTACGTTTTCAAGAAAATCTGTTGATCATCAGTGAGTAAAAGGTCCTTCTTTATCACGTTCGTCCTAAATCGTTCTTTCTTGCTAAGTGTTTAGCTAAATCGGTTTTTATTCGTAGTCGATATTGCTTGTTCTAATGCAAGCATCTCTATCTCTTTCTCTCTCTCTGTCTCTCTCTTTCTTCCTTCATATATATATATATGTATGTATGTATGTATGTATGTATGTATGTATGTATGTATGTATCTTTCTACCATAAAGAACCCGTTTATCCCGCGATTGACCAGGCCGACCACGTAACCGTAGCTCTCCACCAATAACAGTTCGCTCACTTCTTCTCGAGGGTCGATCGGTCGGTAGTTCGTGAAACAACGACGTTTAGATAATTGACTACTAAAAATAAAACGTGTTAGAGAGAGCTATTAGCTTACTTTAGGAGTTTAAGAGAGCAATCGGCTCGTTTAGAAAAGTTTTAATGGAAGGCTCGTCTCTCTTTCGTCTCTCTCTCTCTCTCTCTCTCTCTCTCTCTCTATCTGTTTCTATGTAATCCACGTAAATGATGTAATCGCATTACAGATATACATAATTACATCACAACTACGCTTATAGATCAGCGTGTCGTTGTATGCATATGTGAGTGGATGCTCAAACGTAATAGAGTTTTCTCATTTTTGTGTTAATAAAAGAGAGAGAGAGGAAGAGAGAGAGAGAGAGAGAATGAGAGAATGAGAGAGAGATATATATCTTTGAATTTACAATACTATTAACACACCTATATAAATTATTATACTAAACGCTCATAACACTATATAATATTGTATTAAAAAACGATACGAGGAAAAGTAGCGTGCAATTTTCTTTTTTTTTTTCTTTCGTTCTCTTTTTCTTTATTTTTTATCTTCTCTCAACAAAACAGAAATTCATTTTCTCCTTGATTGTATTATTATTCGTAATGGCGTTAATATCGAACGAACGGAACGATAATTAAAATGCATAAAGAATAAAAAGTATGTGAATAGCAATTAAAATAATTTCACAATACTCGTAATAATCGATATTAAGCTTTTTTGTCCGTATCGTTTGTTTCTTTCTTTTAGTTTTTTTTTTTATCCGTGATAAACAAGTTTTTCATCGTACCGTTCAAAATTCCGTTTTATGTTTAATGATACAGCGATATGGTGGTTGAATGTTAATTATTATTTCGTGTTCAAAATTGAATTTCTCTTGTTATGCCTATTTAAATGATATGAAGTAGAAATAGAAAAAGAAAGAGACAGACAGAGAGAGAAAGAGAGACAGAGAGAGAGAGAGAGAGAGAGAGAGAGAGAGAGAGAGAGAGAGAGAATGATATACTCGTTTCTCCCTAGAGTAAGGGATTGTCTCGAAATTGCACACGGATTATTAAAGCTCCTCTCGAAGCTTTCGTTACAAGGACGAACGATCAGCCGACTCTGTCCTGTATTCTCTCTCCCTTTCTCTCTCTTTCTCTCTTTTTCATATGTATATCCACACATAGAGAGACTCACTGACAGAGACAGAGAGGACATACAAATATAAGTACGTACGTACGTATCTACGCATACACTTGTTCGTTACGAACGTTGCTGCTATTGGAAGAACTCGGAGACGGGGCCTTTTTGTCTTTAGCGTTAAATTCATATATCCAAGGTCAGAGGTCTGTACAGGGCAAACAGTGATAGATAGATAGATAGATAGATAGATAGATAGGTAGATAGATAGGTAGATAGATAGGTAGATAGATAGGTAGATAGATGGATAGATAGATGGACAGAATGAGGAGAAGAAGGGAATGCAGCAGAAAGACAGTGTAGGCGGGGTAGAGAAATATGGTGTGACCCAAACTGTCACGTACAAAGCACCACCACCAGCCGTCGAAGTACATAACTACGTTATTGCGTGTCCATGTACCTAGTGTGAACTTGATAATAGGACTTCGATAATTAGTGTTCGACCTAGTAGCATTAGTAAGCAACATTAGTTAGCATCGATGAAGGTAACAACTATAATAACAACAATAACAACAACAACAACAACAATAACAACGAGAGTAATGCTAACAACAACAATAACAACAATAACAACAATAACGAGTACAAGGTTGACAACGACGATGACGAAGACAAAGAATTAGCAAATGTGAAACGAACAGAGCGTGGGGGTTGTAGAAAAAGAGGGAACGGCCAGAGGGAGGAGAGGGGGACGGGCAAGGGAGGATGTAAACAATCGATTCGTACTTAACAGAGGAAGGACGTGAAAAAGGTTTATTCGTTAGAGAGTTTTCATTCCAGACGGTAGTTCTACACTTGGAATATTTGTAAATGTTTCAAGATCATATGTGGAACGATGGTTAGATCGTTTTGTATTTTAATTGGGTCGATATGATAATAAATTATTAATATATTGGAATAAACAAGTAGATTGGAAAAATAAATAGATTATGTTTATATATCGAAAGATTAAGGAGTTAGAGTCCTTTTGTTACGAAATTATAATATTGATGATATATCTATCATTCGAGGATAATGTAAAAAGATTTTCGATGTGTAATTCGTTTGGATGATTATCGAATTTATTACTGATCCGAGTAGTAAGAAAATTTTGTATGATGTATTTATATAAGAACATTTTTTCTTTCTAATTATTCGTACGTCCATTTTTCTATTGGAATTTTTACAGCCTACGCCCGAAGTATAAGAAGTGTTATTCTCGATTGGACGTGTCTGAAAGTTGGGTGGTGCAAGCGAAAAGGATGAACAGTCGAGTCGGATCGTTCCATCATCTGTTAGTCATCGAAGAAAGGAACGTTTTTAAATTTTCCTCGAAAATGTCTTCGATCGAGATCTAATCGAATTTCGATTAGACAAGATGACGCATCGAAGGATATTATCTAACTACGTCATACGGTGATTTATTTTCTTCGGGCTTATACCGAAATATATTCGGGATCATGAAGAGAAGAAGATATAACTCGAGACATTTCGATATATAATTGTTAACGTAGTCCTGCCGAAAATATGGAGGAATCGTCGCCGAGGATTCGTCCTTACTTGGACTGGGACGTAAGTGACGTATATTTAAATATAATATTTTTTATTTAAAAAAAAGAAAAGAAAAGAAAAGAAAAGAAAGAAAGAAAGAAAAAAGTTTAGTTGAGAAAAGTAATCTTGATGTCGATGATTATGAAAATGATTCAACTTTTCTCCTTTTTTTTTATTCTTACTCGCATATTTTTTAAGTTGTACATATAAACGAAATTCGTCGTCAATATAAAAATTAATGTTGTGTAAATAATTCAAATCGAAATATATCGATATATCTCAATACATCGAAAGATACATGAAACGTAGAACCACTTTTATAATCATCGGCTCGAACGTTACACATCCCTTCGAAAACCTTATAAAACTAATTTCGAATCGCGTAGTAGTAGTAGTAGTAGCTGTAGGTGTAGTAGTAGTAGTAGCAGTAATAGTGTTTTAGCGTTACGTGCATACGAAAGTGTTTTGCTTTTAAAGGGACTCCTTCTTCCGAAGGGAAATCGATTTTGAATGGGTTTATCCGTTGACGAAAATCGGAGAGCCATTTCCGTGATGAAAAGTTGTTTATGCTAAAAAATTATTGGCAAAGAAATTTTTCGAATGAATATAACGTTAACGTCGACATCGGTACTTTAGAATACTAAAAATCAAAAATTAAATGAAGAAATGTGTCAAGAAATGTGTAACAGATTTTCTTCTTCCTTTTTTTTTTAGCTTTATATAGATTTCTATAAATATACTTTTATATTTATACTTGAATAGCGAAATAATCGGGTTAAATTATTCGAAAATAATCAAAGTCGAAAATTATTAATATCTTAATATGTAATATTTTCTTTTGAAAGAAGAAAATAATTTTTGATTTAATATGTAGATATATCTTATATATATATATATATATATATATATATATATATATATTAAATATTATTAAAGTCGGATAAATAATATTTCTTTTTGGAAAAAGAAAATGATTTTTAATCTAGTACGTAGATATATCTTAAAGATACACATATATTTGTAATATTTGCGTAGAACGAAGACAAGTACTCGGTGGCGAATAGCCAAGCTCCTTTACAAGGTGGTGAGGACGATCATCCGGAGCGTGGTACCTGGACAGGGAAATTTGATTTCCTTTTATCTCTTTTGGGATATAGCGTCGGTCTTGGCAACGTTTGGCGATTTCCCTATCTTTGTTATTCCAATGGTGGTGGAGCCTTCTTAATACCGTTCACGGTGATGTTGATCATCGCTGGATTGCCATTAATGTTCATGGAACTTTCCTTGGGTAAGAATAAAAATTAAAAAGCGAGAAAAAGAGACTAATATTATCCAATTAAAATAAAAATTGTAATTAAAATTATAGTCTCTAATGTAACGCTTGAATTAATAATAATAATAATAATAATAATAATAATAATAATAATAATAATAATAATAATTCTTTTAAAATTTGCATGCTAAAAATAATTAAACTCGAATCATTCTGATCTATTTAACGTGAATTATAGCTAATGCTATTTTCGAATATTCCAAGAGCACTTGCTATATCGATTATGTTAATCCGATGGTACTATTACATGGTAAATTATCGAACGCGAATTCTAAGTTGGACTAGAGATGAGAGGATAAAAGAGGAGAGAAGAGAAGGTGGTGAGAGTTGTTAGCATTCGTTGTATCGATCCTCTTTTTGAACTTTCTCGACAGGTCAGTACGCTAGTCTTGGACCAGTAGCGGCTTACAAAAGATTCTGCCCTCTTCTTCGTGGTTTGGGCTATGGGATGGTACTCGTTAGCTCCGTCGTGATGCTCTATTACAATTTGATCATTGCCTGGACACTATATTATATTTTTGCCTCGGTCGTTGGTTGGTATATAAGAAAAAATAACAAACAAACAAAAAATGAGTGCTTTCATTTCTTTAAGCTATACACACCTATTCTATAATTCTTTAAATCTTAATTAATAGTAACGAAACACGTGATATATATATATATATATTTAAAACAAATGTATAGGCGCTGGCGAATTACCATGGGCAAAATGTGAAGATCCATGGAGTACCGAGGATTGTTTCATGCCCGCTGCAGCTGAGGCCTGTACTTCTCAGGACTATTATTATTATAAAAGAAAATGCTTGAATTCAACGCAAATGGCTTCAATGGGATTGACTATTGAGAATATTACCAATGCCATTAGGAAACCACCTGCGGAGGAATACTTCACGTAAGATATGAAAGAAGAGTTTCAGTTATTTCTCCATTATCCTTGCGTTATCTTCTTCTAGGGGAATAAAAAAAATTGTGGTGTAATTAATGTAATGTTCGTTACGATTATTTCCGACATAACGTGTAATCATTTTTTCTTTCTTTCTGTCTTTGTTTTATTTTTTTCTTTTTTTTTTTTTTTTTTTGATTATAGTAATCACGTTTTGGGAATGAGTAGCGGTATCGAAGAAACTGGCTCGATTCGTCCGTCGATGGCGACGAGTCTTTTTCTAGCCTGGGTTATCGTATTTCTCTGCTTGAGTAAAGGCGTTCAAAGCTCGGGAAAAGTCGTTTACTTCACTGCACTCTTTCCTTACGTCGTTCTGGTAAGTTATATCCATTCCATTTGTTACGTTCTTACGTCACGCACTTACTTTGTCTTTCTGTGAACATTGAAAAGTAAAAAAAAAAAAAAATATATATGAAAGAAAAAAAAAAAAAACAACAACAATTGTCCATTTATCATCAGATCGCTCTCTTCGTTCGAGGCATTCTACTTCCCGGTGCCACAGAGGGTATACTGTTCTATTTAACCCCCGATTGGAAGAGACTTATGTCGGCCAAAGTCTGGGGTGACGCGGCTGTTCAAATATTCTTCGCCCTGAGTCCAGCCTGGGGTGGATTGATAACTTTGAGTTCTTACAACAAATTCACGAACAACTGCTACAAGGACTCATTGATCGTAGCCGTTAGCAACATCGGAACATCCTTCTTCGCTGGTCTAGTCATTTTCTCTGTTATCGGCTTCCTTGCTCACGAACTCGACGTACCAGTTGCGTCTGTCGTAGATCAAGGTGCTGGTTTAGCATTTATCGTTTATCCCGAAGTAAGTATTGTTTTATATATTATTTATTTATAACGTAAATTATGCATGTGTTATCGTAACGCTTGAATGAAAGAAAAAATTGGGACACCAAAAGTGTGGCCTGTTAGATTTATAAACAACAACAACATCAACAACAACGACAACAAAACGAAACAAAAACAATTACCAGGTAGTATCTCGTCTACCGGTTGCGCCAGTCTGGTCATTGTTATTCTTCGTAATGCTATTGACCTTGGGATTGGATTCGCAATTCGCATTAATGGAGACGGTAACAACCGCGATACTCGACGGTATACCAGCATTAAGGAATTACAAATTTTGGGTAGTCCTGTCGGCAGCTGTTCTCGGTTATGGCGGTGGTATTATATTCACAACGAACGTGAGTACGAATATCAAATCGATTTTCTAATCTATCAGATTATCGAAGATGATCTCATTGTTTATATACATATATATAATATATAATATATATTTATTTATATATAATTATATATGTAATTATTTATATATATTCATTAATTATATTTCTTTAGGCTGGCATGTATTGGCTACAATTGATGGACAAATACGCAGCTAATTGGTCTGTCCTATTGATCGCCATAAGCGAATGCATTTTAGTAGCATGGGTCTATGGTGCCGATCGATTTCTCGACGATGTACA
>NC_057708.1:2378056-2383140 GCF_014466175.1 Vespula pensylvanica | reverse complement strand
GAGAGAGAGAGAGAGAGAGAGAGAGAGAGAGAGAGAGAGAGAGAGAGAATGCGTGTGTGTGTATGTGGGCGTACGTGCGTACGAGCGTGTGTGCGTACGTGCGTGTGTGCATATGTTCGTGTGTGTGTGTGAGAAAGAAAAAATGATAATGAAAATAATAAAAAAGGAGATATCTATATGTATTATTATTATTACATATACAATGTACGGCTTGTTGTCGTTTGAAAAGCTCGCTTCGTTTGATCGTAAGATACAAAATGAACAAACAAGATACAAATAAACAAACGTACGTACGTATTCTACTACTACTATTACTAATAATACACTACTACTACTGCTACTACTACTACTATTACTACTACTACTATTACTACTAATACTACTATTGCTGCTGCTGCTATTACTGCTACGTATCTACGTATCTACATATGTATCGATCGAATTTGTTCAAAGATTTATGAACTTTTCTATATTCTTCAAGACGGAAAAATATTTTTCTGTGTGCGTACAAGCCGAATAGAAAAGAATAAGAAACCGAGATAAACAGAGAACGAACAGAGAATCGAGATAAATAGAGAAAAATAGATAGATAGATAGATAGATAGAGAGAGAGAGAGAGAGAGAGAGAGAGAGAGAGAGAGAGAGAGAGAGAGAGAGAGAGAGAGAGAGAGAGAGAGAGAGAGAGAGAGGGAGAGAGAGAGAGAGAGAGGAAGAAAGATGAGAGTAAGGAAAACTTTTGTAATGATGAATGCTATTAGAATTATTATTATTATTTTTTTTATTGTTATTAAGTTCCATAATTATTACTATACGGGGTCTTCTGATGCTATATGTTTGCATATATATATATATATATATATATATATATATATATATATATATGTATGTATATTTACATGTCTATGTATGTAACATTTTATTTGCGTATGATTTTACTCTACTTGCTGTTGATTCTCTTGATCACTTAATTATTTAACTCTCTTAAATTATTCTCCGTACTATTAATCCCATTCATCTAATCATTATCCATTCATCATTTGATGGATAGATCAGAATCCCAAAGGATCGAGCCAAATATGAAATATATTCAAATTGGAAACTTAGTGGGAGGGAGGAGAATGCGGAAATAAAAAAGAAAGAGAAAAAAAATCATTCGTAAAAAAATAATAATCTATTTGATTCATCTATTCGTTCCGGAGAATTCGTTTGAGTTAGAATTATTTCAATGATTTTAACACGAAGTATCGTTAAAGAAGTAATTATTGGTTCGATCCTTCGTTTATAACAATCAAATTGCCAGTGCCTAATTCCTAATACGTAATCAAAAAAATAAATAAGTAAATAAATAAATAAATAAATAAATAAATAAATAAAACACACACACACACATACAAACACATGCATATAACACACATATGTAAAAGTATTAATCGATCGAACGTCTGAAGCCTTTCTATAAAAAAATCAGGATGAAAATAGGGATAATAATGATATCTCTGTTATAAGGATTTATTATTTAATTTTATTACGAATCTTGATTTGTCTTTTTTCCGAAAAAATAAAAAGAGAAAAGAAAAGAGGAAAAGAAATTAACTTTAAAGGACGGCGAGTATAACAGTCTTAGAAAGAAAGAAAGAAAGAGAGAAAGAGAAAAGGAGTAAGAGAGAGAGAGAGAGAGAGAAAGAGAAATATATATATATATATATATATATATATATATATATATATATAGAAAAAGAGGGAATATATGACGTGAACGAATTATGAGAAAAGATATCATAGACGCAAAAACACGAAATGAATGTGTGTATGATGTGTATGAAAGATAGAGAAAGAGAGAAAGAGAGAGAGAGAGAGAGAGAGAGAGAGAGAGAGAGAGAGAGAGAAACAGATAAATAATATACGTTAGAATTAAGTGATATACGTTTTAATCGATGACGTAACGAGAAATTAAGGAGTGAGAGAGAGAGAGAGAGAGAGAGAGAGAGAGAGAGAAAAGAGGATTATATAGAAGATAGAAAAAGAGAAAAAGAGAAAAAGGAGGAGAGATATATTGTATGTATATTGTACGAATAATCACGTATTATTATACATGATACAGACACAGATATATATGTATATAAAAATATATATGTATACACGTTGTTGGATAATGTTAAGTAAAACTCTCTCAAAATATTACACGCAGGTACGCCGAGAGAGAATTTGATTTGAAAAGAGATTCTTTAAATAAAAAGAATAAGAGAATTACATAATGAATTATAAATAAAATAAAAATAAATAAGAGAAAGAGAGAGAGAGAGAGAGAGAAAGAGAGAGAAAGTGAGAGAGAGATAGGAAGAGAAAGAAAGAGAAATATGTTGAGAGATATCGAATAATGACGTTGTATTATTATATACATCTACATTACGTTGCGAAAAGATATATATACATTATATATATATTCTATGTATATGTATACGATGCGTGTGTAATTAATAAAGTGTTGATATATACGGTTGACGATGTATTTGCCGCCTATCCGCTTGTATTTTGAACACATTATAATTATATATTTTACAATAATGTGTAAGTATAAATATATATATATATATATATATATATATATAATAGTAATATTACTCATATAAATGAAAAAAGTATAGATAATAGTATCTATATCACTTACGTAAAAATAATAATTAAAAATTTTAGTGTATCCTTATTTTTTTCTCTTTTCTTTTTGTTTTTTATATAAAACTTTATTTTATATGTAAATTTTTCTACATGAGTTTATTTATATACGTTCATTATGAAAATCCAGATATATAATATATAGGTTATATATATATATATATATATATATATATATATATATATACATTAATACACGTGTATTTACGATACGCGTAAATTTTCTTTCCTTTGAATCGATAATATTCAACATTCTAATCGAATATTTTTATATAAGTAGACATATATGTATGTGTATATATATGTATATAAAAATATATCTTTCGTTAGTGCTAGTGTATTTTGAACCTTTTAAATAATCATTAATAAAAATTCACGAATTCTTATATATTTTCTTTTATCTTATCGACGGATCAACAGATCAAGCTTCTGTCACATTTAGCATATGGTATCGTTTCGAACGATATTTTTGACTTGCTTTAATCTACATATATACGTATATACATCCGGGATATAAATATATATATGCAATATATATATATATACATACATACATACATACATATATATATATATGTAGTCTGTGATAATGAAATAGATTTGAATATCATTTCAAATCATAAAAAAAAATTAGATTATTTCCCCTGGCGCGTGGATCTCAAAGGAGATAAAAGAAAAAAAGGAATCTACGAGATATGAGAAAAAATGAGGGTTCACGTATTGGAAGGCGTTTTTCGAAACATGAATTTGCTTCTTGACACGGCACCTAACACCGGTTTAATCATTATGAAAAATGTACCTATAACGAACGATGCAAATGTTAAATCTCTTCCAACGATGGTACTAGGCCACCAACTATAAGTACCATTAATGACAGTGGCAAGTGAAACAATTGTAACGAGCATACCAGCTACTGCATGAATGATCTTAATGGTAATTGGTCTAACACGTGGATAAAACCATTTTGTATTATCGGCGAAAATACCACTTAAAATTATCAATGCGCAAAGTATCGTTGCGGATAATCCAAGCTTTCCATGTACCGATTTAAAATGTACAGGATTTTTACGACTTTCTTTCCTAACAATTATAACGATCACTCCAGCTAACATAAGACCAAATCCTAAACTTTGTAGCAACCAATGTATCAAAATTCGATTCTTCCTTGTTATCCTTGAAGAGATATAAGCTTCGCCTGAGACGCAAAAGACTGCTTCTAACATGAGCAGACCGACCTGTTAAAAAGTCGATTAATAATAAATATAATAGTATTCTTTTCGACATTAATTCTTTCTTTTTCTTTTCTTTTCTTTTCTTTTATTTTTTATTTCATTTTTTTAGAGAACGAGAATAAAAATCTCTTAAGATTTATTTCTTAGAGACCCCTCAAAAAATGTAACAACATTGAGGATTCAAACGAACAAGTTCTCTTTTCTCTTTTAAAGGTTTCAAAATATTGATTCACGAAGATAAATGCATTTCTTGTTGATATTTTCTTACCCCGATCGTTGTTAATATCGGATGCCAAGAGAAGGGACTGTAATTTTTGGCTGATAGCACGATGATGTATATAACGGGTGCCAATAAAAGAAGATGCGTTAAAACGGATATAGCTATTGTTATAGAACTTGGGGAGGCTTTTGCAGGATTAGGTGATCGTTGTTCGGCGGTCATCTTTGTAGTACTTGTAATATCTTTTCTTGTTATGGTGATACTAAACAGACAGAGATTTCCGATGAATATATAGAAAAAAAAAAAAAGATAGATAAATAGACAGAGAAAAAGAGAGACAGAGAGACAGAAAAAGAGAGAGCGTTTCTCAACGCCAATAATTTTTTTACGTAATTTACATCTTCCCACTTGTTACACGTTCGAAAGATTAATTCTTTATTCTCAGAATGAGAAGATGATTAACGTAAAAGTAAAATCATGTTTCCTCTTATTATCGTAAGAAAATTTTTTTAATTTGACGATAAATAAAAAATTTTATTAAGAAATTTTCATTATCGGATGAATCGAAATCTTCCAATTACCTTTTTGCAAGTTTATTATTTTCTTTCTTTCTTTCTTTCTTTCTTTCTTTTT
The DNA here is from genome assembly GCF_014466175.1 of Vespula pensylvanica. Classification (NCBI taxonomy): domain Eukaryota; kingdom Metazoa; phylum Arthropoda; class Insecta; order Hymenoptera; family Vespidae; genus Vespula; species Vespula pensylvanica. The sequence goes on along the minus strand of NC_057708.1, from coordinate 2,378,382 downwards.
CTTTTTTTGTTATTCAAAAAACAAAAGTACGGATAATGACTTACATAGAAACTCGATGCGACGTTGTTAACTATAAAAATGTGAATGAGCGAAATGCGTTAGAGCGGATAGATGTTAGGTATGTATGTATCACAATGGGTGTGATCACAAGCCGCTAGAGTGAGAAGAGCCAGGCACAAAATAAATTTCATTTCTAGATAACAGATAGTGACGATTAAATCGAGCGAATGAGTTTTTGAAAAAGCTTTCTTATTACTGAGACCAAGCACGTACAAAGATAATCTTTGTTAATCACTTATTGACACTTTTTTTTCGAAGATATCGTC
>NC_057708.1:2343056-2373056 GCF_014466175.1 Vespula pensylvanica | reverse complement strand
ATTTTTTAATTCAGACATAACCAAAACAATATTTTATTTATTGTTAAATATCGTAATGTATTAAAACGTACAGTCATTTGCCCTGATATTTTCATTTAACGTTAAATTGGAATGCAAATGCTATCGATTGCCCAGGTCTTATATCATGTATAGAAACCTAACGGGCTAAAAAAAAGTTCAAAAAAATGAAATTAGAAAAAAAAGACATTAAAAAGAAAATAAAGTCAAAAAAATAAAACGAAAAAAACAAACTGAAAGAAGTTAAATTAAAATAAAACAAACTCAAAATATAAAATAAATATGAAAGCAAAATAAAATGTAAAGAGAAGAAGAAAAAAATGTAAAAAAGAAAAATGTTTATTATATCCTACACATAGAGGGACATAGCTAATACAATAAAATTTACACATACACATAGAGATATAATAATCTATTATATTATAATTTATTAAACATATAACTGAAATTAAATGAATATATATAGATAATAAGATAAGTGCATATAAATGTTAGAAAAATATAAATATAGAAAAATGAAGCAATAGTAAAGAAGAAAATATGTTTATTTAAATAATGAATTTTCTTCAGCTCTTTAGTTCTTTTCTTTTTGTTTAATCTAACATAAATCCATTAGATCGAAATTTGAATTCATTTTGTTAAACCTATACCTAAAATTCAAATAATTCTTGCATTAAAAAAAATTACATAAATTATTTAAGAAGTATGTGAATATATATGACTGTCTGCGTTTTATTATTAATTTATTTTATTAAATTTATTATCAAAAGTTGACACTATATATCTGCATAATTACCATAATATGCAACATTCAGTATATCTCACGCATACTTGATGAAATTAAAAATTAATTACATAAAATAATGAATAGATATAAAAACATATCGCATATCTGTAGTGTAAAAAAAGAAAAAAAAAAACAAGATGAACATATATGTTAATAACACGTTCGTAAAACTCTTTGTTTCGATGAAAGAAAAAAGAAAAAAAAAAAGAAAAATTTCGATGGACACAGTAATGAAATGACAAAATGATGACAATAATAATATAGTTTAAAAACGACGACAAGTAATTTCCTTTTTTTTTTTTCACCAGTTTTACTTCACTGAAATGAAATTTGAAATAGAAAAGAATAATATTAATTGGGTAGAGGCGATTCAGAGGATATGTTCTTACTCCTGAGCCCTTCCTACTTAAAAATTAAATCATTCATACAACTAACAATGCTACCTACCTATCTAATCCTATATTTAAAAAGAATGGTAAAAGTAGTCCCACCGGCAGGACGACTTCACAATTCTCATACGATTTCATTCGGATGGAAAAATGCATATGTAAAATGCATATATTGAGAGAATATGATTATTTTTTGAAATGAAATGGCGCTTTGGAACGAAAGTCTTGGTGTATAAATAAAACGAATGAAAAGGTTGAAAAGTACATTCAGAAGTTGGACGAAAATATTATAGAATAAGGGCAGATCTGTATTCAGGAATGCACATGGGTATTCAAGTATGTAGATTTATATTTTCTACATAGAATTATATCCATATATGTAATATAATATTTCTTTATTAATATATATATTTCTTTTTAAAAATAATTATATATATATATATATATATATATATATATATAATGTTTAAAATTCAATGATAGATTAATTTTTCTTCATCTGTCTAAGTCATGCAAATCCTTTTTTTGTCATTGTTTAAATTATCGAGCGGTAACAACAACGAGAATAAAATTTATATATAAATGAAAATTATTTATTATTATAATAAATATAATATATTGTATATATATATAATATATAATATATAATATATATATAGTATAATATATATGATATATAGTATATATTGTCTATATATATAGTAAAAATCGTGATAGTGTTTTTTTTTTTTTGATACGGATGTATCAATCATAGAAATTGTGAAATAATCACGTGGAAGCATCCACGTGTCAATAGAAGTTGGGTGCTGTTAATGCCTTTGTTTTCTACTAGGTTGTCATGGGAACTAGAACGATCAGCAAGCTGCAAGGCCAAACACATGACTCGAACATATCACATAGTATACGTTTTTACTATATGCAACACGTACTTCTCTCGAACTTAATAAAAATATTACTATATCGACATTCGAATAATGTAATAAAAATTGTCGAGACTATAGAAGGATCGAGATCAAGAAAATGGTGGTGATCGATAGGCGCGGATCGTTCATAGTGTCGACGGCTGGTTATTTCTTCGGTGTACCTGTTCAAGAAGATAAAAAGTGGTCCTCGCCAGTCTTAGAAAAATTTTTTAATCATTCTACGTGTAGAACGCTTTGTGCGCAACCAATTCAACCTGAGAACGATGAATTTCCTCTCAAACTCAGTAATGAATTACTTGCTGGAAAGAATACATTAGTTTTCTTCAAGGTAGTTATTATATACGAACATAGATTAATTTTTTTTTTGTAATCAATGAAAGAAATAAAATGTTTTTAATCATTCGTTCATTAGTTGTCAGCGTCGGTCGTCACGGAAGAGAATTTTCACGATTTGGTACAAGTAACTTCGATCGGAGCTGGCGAAGGTTCTGCCCTCATCGAAGTTTTACGACAAGTTTGGGCTCCCACTCTTAAATCATCTGGATTCGATCCGGCTTCTTTGAAAAAATTAGAAGAAGATCTTCTCGGTCCTCGTCCACCTACGTCCATTGCTGAGGAAGAAGCTTTTTGGATAAAACGAAGCAATGAAGCGACTCGATCAAGAGATAAAACGTCCTTCGACGAAGCTGCAAAGATATTGAACGATATTAGAAACGAACTTGAGAGTGCGGCTGTTTCGAGGTTCGATTTTATTTATTCATGTTTATATTTCGAAAGGATTAAAAAAAATGGTTTTTAAAAAAATATTATATATGTTGCGCCTTAAGGTATGCAAACATTCGTCCAACGTCGATAATGTCGCTTGCGAGAGTTATCTGTCAGTAGGAAATTTTTTTTAACCCTTGGTGATATGCAACATGCATTGCACACGCGTACTAAGCTATTATATACCTACAAGGATTGAAAAAAAAGTTTCTTACTGACAGATGGCGCTTGCAAGCATTATTATCGACGGTGTTTGAAGTGTTACATATTTTCAGGCTTAGTATAAAACATTTATATGAATGATTATTAAAAGTCAATGAATAAATATTATAGTATAAAATCTATAATATAAAATATTATAATATAATATAAATAATATAAAAATCAATGAATAAAACAGTTAATAATGAATAATTCTTAATCAAGTATAATAATCAAGGACTACACAGATCTTTATAATCCAAAACTCAATTTTTCTCTAATAAAACATTATTAATAAAACGTGTATTAATAAAAATTTAATTTACAATACAGAGATGGATTTATCGGTCTAGAGGAATCGCTCGAAACGATTTCTGGTTATGTCGATGACGTTTGGAAGTTAGGCAGTGTAGTTTACAAAGAGGAACGTATGAAATCACTATTGGAAATAATTGGAAATGAGACGGTTATGCTTGTTGAAAATCTTGTTAACGAGGTGAGACATCAGAGTACATACTTTTCTTTTTTTCATTTCTATATATGACACACGTATGTCATCGACATTTTTTAGACAAACCTGAATCAAGGTCAAGGTCAGATTGGAGCAGATACAGTTTCCATGGGTGCAATGGTATGCGAGAAATGGGTAAATGCAAGCGAGAGATTAACAGGACTTTTCTGGCCTCATCATTCGCTTCATCCTTGGAAAGACACTGTATTTGTACCTGGAAAATGTTCGAAACTTGGCAGGAGACTTAGGTACAACTTAGAAGAAATTTCTCTATTTTTTCTTTTTTTTTAAATTAAAAATATTATTATTATTATTATTATTATTATTATTATTATTATTATTATTATTATTATTTCATAAATTTTCCAGACAACTCAGCGAGTTACGTGCTCAGCATCGTCAATTGATGAGATTGCTAACATCCAGTGAAAGAACACGGCTCGATGCTGACAATCTTCTTCAAAATTTTAAAGATATTAAAGGTGATATTGTCTGCGAAATTATATTGTAAGATAATTATACTTAAAAAATTAGTATCATTAAAATGAATATTTTACGATTAAAAATTTATTAATCGATATTTAAATTAACATTAAAATCATTATAATTAATATCAAAATTAATATTTTATACATAAAAAAGAATTATTATAAATAACATTGAAATTAATATTTTATGATTAAAAATTTATTAATCGATATTTAAATTAACGTTAAAATTATTACGATTAATATTACAAATTTATTATATGGATAATTATATTTAAAAAGATATTGTTATATAATTTTTCTTCTTTTCTCAATTATTTTCGATATTCAAAATTAGTGGTGTACGGCGAGGATGAGAACGATATCGAATGGAATAGAATGAGACGCAAAGTCGAAGAAGCTTTAATACCAACAGAAGAATTGGTTGCTCAAAAATTGAAGACTCAGATCGCTGATGCTAAGACACCTAATGCATTATTAGAGGAATTCCGAAGGTATTTCGATCTTATGAAAAGAGATGCTTTAAAAAAGGCTCTTCGTAGCGAACGTGAAGCTTTGCTTTTGGCGTACGATGATCTGATTGGTAAGAAGAGTTTCAAATAATAATAATAATAATAATAATAATAATAATAATAAAAATAAAAAAAAAATAATAATAATAATACGAATTAATTATACCGACATAGTCATGCATTTTTTTTCTTTTTTCTTTTTTTTAATAGAAACTTGTCTTGCTGGACCAGACACAGATGATCTATTGGATACTCCTAAGATACTTCAAGAGATTCAAACCGCGAGATCGTCAGAGATGCGATTAGAAAGTTTGATAGAACTTGGTAAAGAACTTTTAGCAGATCTACCGGCATTCGAAGAGACCGTATCGAAAGTTACAACAGCGTTGAAGGACGCTGAAAGAAAGAGACAGTATCTTTTAGAGTCTTGGGTAAATATATATTTCTTTTTTCATATATATATATATATTTTTTTTTCGTACGACTTAATAACAAAAGATAAATAATAATGTAAAGGTGAACGAGACGAAAGATGCAGTTGCTAGAAAAGAGTTAACTTTGGGTACAGACTCTGCAGTTATCGAGTTAACTGGTACAAGTCTCATGCGAGTTACTTACGATCCTAAATTAATGACATTGATCAGAGAAGCCAGAGCTCTTTCAGGACAAGGCGTTGAACTACCAAGAGAGATAAGGGATCTCGTTGAGAGAGCTAGTTTATTAGCAGGTCGAGCAAGGGCTTTACAACAAGTTGCGACCTTCCATAATACCATCGGAGATCGTATGGTGCCTTCTCAAAGACCTCTTATGTTAACTACTGCATTGGAATTGGCAAGAGCTGTAAAGGAACAATCAGGTGTAGTGTGGTCCGATCCTCAAGCGGTTGATGGTTACACGAATCGACTTAGAGAATTGGTTATTATCAAATGCTATTAATTGAGATTCATTATTCGATTTGTAAAATTTTTTCTAACGACTACGATATTTTTATGTTTTGTTGATTAGGTGACGAAGTTCGCAAGACAAAACGCTGAATTAGCATCTAAGCATTCGAATTTACGCAACTTAGTATCGAATTTATTTAAAGGCGAGGCTATTAATCTCGTAGGTAATCAGAATATTTGGAAGGATACTTTGATGAATATGAGAACTATCGTTGATAGTGTCGAAGCAGAGTATGGTAATACGACTGCTTGGAAGTTGCATTGGGATCGACAGCTTTTGAAAGCTTTGGGCGTGGCTTATAGGTAGTGGAATAAATTTTTTGTACAAAGTATCAAATTGAAATCATATGACAAGTATAATAATCAGAAATTATCATTGATCTGAAAATAGTTTATATAAATATTATATATATATATATAATTTAAATATTATATATTTAAATATATATATTTATATATATATAAATTATATATATGTTTATATATTATTATTATATTATATTATATATATATATACATATAAATTACATACACACACGTATACATAAATGTATCAATTGCTCAATAAATATTATATTATAATATTAAATATTATATACTATATATTTATATATTTAATATTATATATTATATATTATATATTTATATATATGTATAAATTATACATATATATATATAAATTAGATGCACACACACACACACACACAGTTATACATAAATGTATGAATTGCTCAATCTCCCATAGTGGTGCCCTGCCATCGTTGTTAAGAAAATTACCAGAGCTCAAGGTCGAACTAATATTCCGCGATGGAATGTTGCAATGGCGACCTACTCTCGAAGAAATTCGAGCGAAAATATATTCTGGTATACGACGTTCTCTCTCAATTCCTATGAACTTTCGTGGGGTCGGTAATGTCGAGCACGCTCAATTTGGTAATCTAGTTCATAAAAGTGCTTACTTGTTTGGTGGAGTCTACAAGCAAGCTGAGATTGCCTTAAATGCCTTGGAATCCGTTAGGATCAAGTGGTTAAACTTGGCGGCACCAGCGAGAATCGATATTGGTGAAAAGTATGTACGACACAGATCAAATATCTCGTTTATAAATTATATCTTTATAAATAGTTGGTTAATATTTCTCGAGTATGATAATCGTTATAAAAAAAATTATGATAAAAAGAAAAAGAAAGGAAACAAAAAGAAGAGCAACATTTTATTTTTATATGCCAACAGATTAAAAGGAGCATCTCCAAACGATTGGAGTAGAGCTTTCAAGGACGCTAAACAATGGGCACAAGAGGTAGCTAATGATAACCATAAATCGATAAATTATCATAAATTAATTGTAATAGAATTAATTATATACGTACTAATCTTCGTTACTTCTTTCTTTTTCTTTTTTTGTCAATGTAGGTTGGCAAATTGCGAGGAGGCGAGGTAAAAATTTGGTGTATAAGTATCGACACTGGAACGACTAGGAACGATTTAGAATCGGCATCTCGTCGTTATTGGGAACGTTTGTGTTCGGATTTGCGTGTCGAGGCTTCTTCAAGATTAGTAGCAGTCGTTGATTTTCTTTCCCTCGCTGCGAAAGAGTTAGAAAGGAGGCCACATAACGTTGAAGAAGTTGGATTAGCTAACGAAGCTCATGAACGGATTGAAAAACAATATGCCGGCATTGGTAACGAAATGGAAGCTGTTGCTGGTCTTGCTAAAGTGTTGGCAGCCTGGACAAGTGAAAAATTGGAAGGTATCTTTTCGACATGAATAAACCAATGAATTTGTTTTTTTTTTGTTTTAAATAAAGTTTAAAAAAATTAACAAAGTTTCATTTATACCAATTAACTTTTTAATATCGTAGGAATTAATACAGCGAACATAGGTTGGCAAGAGTTGGCTGATCGTTTGGAAAAGCACAAAGCAGTGGTATCGCGTCAATTGGAGGACACTAAGGTGAATCTTCGTCATCGAGGAATAGCGTTACGTGATGAAATCGAAAGATGGGAGACCAAGTGGTTGGAAAAGCCTGACGTTATCGGTATAGATTGGATAACGTCTATGAGAGATCGTTGGATCACTTTAACTGAGCAAAGGGATAGCTTGAATATAGATTGTCAAAGAATCGGTGTGAATTTAAAGGATATCATCGAGGACGATTCGACGAATTTAAAAAAGCTCGAAGCACAGTTAGAAGCAGAGGAATCGAATTGTAGATTTCAAGCGGAATTTCTCGAGGAACTTGATAATCAAAGAGCGGAGGAATGGGCAGTTGCGAGAAGAAGATTACCGAGACTGCACGATTGGCTTGATTCATGGGAAACCAGGATCCGTTTACAATCGATCGAAGATCGTAGTTCTAAAGACGAGGATAAAGTATCGTCGAACAACGTACAAGTTGAAACTTTCGTTGGTAAAAGGTTACGTGAGATTAGAGACGCCATCGATTGGATTCAACTTCTTCGAGGGGATGAAATAGCTGAGGAACATTGGACGGAATTAAAGACAATCCTTTGTTTGAACGATATTAAAAATTTACGAGATTTGACGCTAGGTCATATACTCGATTGTAAGGACAAATTACGGGACAATGTCGATCGCGTTAAGGTGAGATGTGAGATTTGTTTTTAACGAAATATTTTGATATTTTGGCTGAGGAAAATAGGGATCATGCGTAATCTTATTCTCCTAGGAAATAACAAAGAGAGCTGCCGCTGAAAGTGGGATACGTCAAGCGATATTGGAATTAGAATCTTGGGAGACATCGGCCAGTCTTCAAATTCAACAGACAAAGGACAATAAAAACTCGATTATTTATATTGTCGGAGAATATGGCAATCTTTTGGCTAGGACAGGTATTAATCGTCTTGTTGAAAATGTTTAATCCTGTTAAAAATTATTTTCTTCAAAGAGATGTTATGAATTTTATTGTTAAAACGAATGATATATACAGGTGAATTACGTCTTTTGCTGGAAGGTGCAAAAGGTGCTGCAGGATATGAAAGATTTGCAGCTAGGGCAACACGATGCGAGGCTAGTTTATCGGAGATCGAAGAACGTATAAAGATACTCAGTATCGTGCAAAGAAAATGGGTTTATTTGGAACCCATATATGGTAGTGGTGCTGCACCAAATGATTCTGGGAAATGGTCGAGAACGGACAAAGAATTTAGGTCGATTAAATATAAAAATATAACGAAATGATATTAACAAATCTTGGATTTTACGAATATTGTTTCTTTTCTTTCTTTTTTTTTTTTTTTTCTTTTTCTTTATTTTAGATATCTTATGGGAGAAGTATCACACGATCCTCGAGTATCGTCCATTAGAAGACTCCCTTTGCCAGCGTTAATTAATTTGAAGGATTTACTCGACAGATGTCAAAGAAGTCTTGACGAATTTTTAGAAGTATGTTATTTTTTTTTTATTTTTACTATTTTTATATATATATATTTTTCTATGTAATTTTATATATTTTATATTTTATTATACAAACGTTATATCTAATATTAACGATAATAACTTTTCGTAGATCTTTTTTTTTTTTTTTAATAAATTTTTAATATTTGCGATATATCATTATTCATATATCTAAGATATTTCAAATGACTTTTGCAAACGCTGACAAAAGTTAATTAATTGTTTTTTTTTTGTTTTTTTTTTTTTCGAATATAGGAGAGAAGATCCTCTTATCCTCGTTTATATTTTTTGAGCGACGAAGATCTTTTAGAATTGGTGTCAGGGAGTGGTAAAGCTTTGGAATCTCATCTTCCAAAATTATACCAAGGCATAGGATCAGTGATAAGAGATGATAATAACAGTTTAATCGCTGTAATATCACCGGAGGGTGAAATATTAAATTTATCGGACGTTATCGATACCAGTGAACCATTACCAAGATGGTTGAATAATCTTGAAAAAGTGATAAGGAATACTCTTCGACAGAGTCTTGATAAATGTTTAATAGACTCATCGCCTGATCCTTCAATTTATCCAACTCAGGTACGAACTTTTATTGGATTGATCAATAATTAAAATAATACAAGTTAATTAAAGTTTTATTGGATCGGTCAATAATTAAAATAATATAATTTGTATTTTATATATAATTATATATAAATATATATATTAAATACAAATTATATATATATATAAATAAACAAAACCATAATAGCCCATAAAATAAAACAAAACCATAACAGATCATAAAATAATATCGTATCGTAAATTTATATAAAAGGAATTACTAAATGTCTCTAACAAAAGCATAATAGACCATAAAATAAAACAAAACCATAATAGACCATAAAATAAAACAAAACCATAACAGACCATAAAATAATATCGTATCGTAAATTTATATAAAAGGAATTACTAAATGTCTCTAACAAAAGCACGATAGATCATAAAATAAAACAAAACGATAATAGCCCATAAAATAGTACCGCATTGTAAATTTATTTACAAACAATTATTAAATATCTCTAGCATTATCTATTTAGATATGAATTATTGATAATATTTCAGATACTTTTGTTATCCGAGAGGATCAGATTTACTGAACGTTGCGAGGCCGCTTTAAAAGAGGGTAATGTGGGTTTGAAAAAATTGGTAGAATTTTTGGATACTCAAAGAGCTAGATATAGGGGTCTCGAAGATGTTGGTGATACATTGACGGTATTAAAAGCACGCGGATTACTTCTCGATACTGTTCATCATCTCGAAATATCTAGAACTCTTTTGAATAGTCTCGAGAATGGTGAATCTACTTGGTGGTTGTGGTACAGACAATTGAAAACTTATAGAACGGTAAGGTTTTTTTTTTAACTAAGTAATTTATCTCTCTTATGGGGTATCATATCAGTTCGATAACAGGTTTTCATTTTAAAAGAATAAAGGTCCAGTGATAAGATGCGCTTCTGCGGAATTCCCATATCGTTTTGAATATCAAGGAGCAGCAGTTGGTTTAGTTTGGACGTCGCTAACCGAAAAATGTTTCTTGGCTTTAACGCAAGCGATGAAACTAGGATTAGGTGGTAGTCCAACTGGTCCAGCTGGTACTGGTAAAACTGAGAGCGTTAAAGCACTCGGTAGTATACTGGGTAGATTGGTCATTGTCTTTAATTGCGACGAAGGTTCGTCTGTATCAATCGTATCTGTTGTCGTTGATAATTAGTACAATATTATCGTAACTAAAAATAGGAATATTTTTTTCTTCCGTTTTTTTTTTTTTTTTTTTTTTTTTCTTAACAGGAATGGACGCAAGCAGCATGAAGAGAATCTTAGGTGGTTTGGCTCAAGCTGGTGCTTGGGGATGTTTCGACGAATTTAATCGTCTCGAGGAAGAAACATTGAGCGCCGTTGCGATGTTGATTAGACCTCTTCAAGAAGCTGTAAGAGATGGATCGAGTCAAGTTGTTCTTAGTGATCAAAGAGTTAATCTCGATCCACACTGCTGCGTATTTATTACAATGAATCCTGCTGGAAGTGAATATGGTGGACGTCATAGACTTCCAGATTCATTGGCTCGACTTTTCAGACCTATTGGCATGGCTCATCCTGATAAATTTGATATCATCAAAGCATTGTTAGAATGTGCTGGTTTTTTGGAATCTTCTATGCTTGCCAATCGTTTGGTCGAAACCTTCGAAATATCTCAAAATTTACTTTCGAAACAGCCGCATTACGATTGGGGTCTTAGAGCACTTCGATCGGTAATCGATGCTATTTCATCTGCTAATCATCTCGATGAATCATCCAGGTATTAAAATTTACAAAATTAATTATTACTTGAATACAATTATTTTTTAATCGTTTTGACAAATTTTTATTCTTTAAATTATTTTTATTTTTATTAAAAAAATTCATTATTATTTAATTATTACTATTGTTATTCAAATATTTATCAAAACACACACACACACACACATATATATATATATATTTATATGTATGTATTTTTTTTTAATTAATCAGACTATTGATCGCGATAAAAGATTCAACATTACCGAAATTAACTGAGGACGACGCCAAAAAGTTTCTCGATTTGTTAGTTGACGTCTTTCCTAACACAGATCATTTGTTAACCGAGGTATCCAACGAAAAAAAAGATTTGCGAGAAGCCCTGGTAAAACTTTGCGAGTCTGAAAATTATACCAGGAATATCGTAGAACAGTGTATACAATTGAGGGATCAATTAAAAAGTAGAACGGGTGTTGCGATCGTTGGTCCACCTGGTAGCGGAAAGACGACCATTAGAAAATTATTAGCCGAGGCATTGTCTAAAATTGGAGAACCAGTAGATCAGTGTCTCATTTATCCTGGCGCAGTACCAAAATCAAGGCTTTTAGGACGCGTTGATCCAGAAACAAGGTAATTTTCGTTCTGATAAATGATACAAAGACCAAAATGATATACTATAAATTATTATTATTAATCTTTTTTATCTTTGAAGAGAATGGAAAGAAGGATTATTATCGAGCGCTGTGATAACAGCCGGTGAAGCTTCAACTTGGATCATTTTTAATGGCGACGTTGAACCAGAATGGGCGGAAGCATTAAACTCTGCTTTGGATGATAATAGATTATTAACATTACCTAATGGGGTTGGTGTCAAACTCGGAAACGGTATAAGGTAAATAACAAAAATATGTATCTTTTATTATCACCATCATCGATGCATTAATTGATTGAATAAAAATGAAAAAAAAAAAAAAATATAGGTTCATATTCGAGACACATAAACTGGCAAGTGCTAGTCCAGCTACAGTTTCACGATTAGGTGTCGTCCATCTTGGAATGATTAATCCAGCATCACTTCTGTTTGCTTTAAACATCGAGGATTTGCCTGTTAACGTTCGGAGCAATATAAAGACACACCTATCTCCCTGCATCGATGAAATTCTCAAGACAAACTCGATACGATCTTCAGCTTCCGGTTTGGTCAATTCAGTTTTATATCATTTACGAAAGGCACATACACAGACACTTGGCACAGAGGCACTTATCGGAGCTTTCTGTGGTCAAATCGAAGATCAAAACGTTAGAGACAATCTGGCACGTTTGATTTATCAATTGACGGATTGTTGGTGTCCAGATCCTGAGAAGCCATTCGATGTTGTTTATAATGAAAAATCTGATCGATTAGAACCGTTCATTGATATTTATCAATCCATTGAAACAGATGACGGACCTGTTCTACTTTCAGGTAATGATTATTAAATATAACACGAATTATGTGACGCAATGTTCATTAACATTTTACCGTCTACTTTTAGGACCTGTTAAAAGAGCATTAGCGTCTATTTTACCCTGGATAGAAAATGATTATCCCGTTATTTTACGAGGTCAAGAGGGCTCCGGTAAAAGTACATTGATAGCTGCTGCATTATCATCTATAAAAAATAAGGATAATGCACCATCGACCTTGATACAAGGATCATCTCTCTATGGAGCACAAGATCTCATTACACGTTTAAAACGAGCTTGCGTTCGTTTGGATTCATCCTCTCATGGGAGAACCTATAAACCTAGAAATGGTTCACGAGTTATACTAATCCTTAAGGATATACACTTAGCTTCTAAAGAGATGCAGGTAATTTTATGTGTTTGTTTTGTTTTCTTTTCTTTTCTTTCTTTCTTTCTTTTTTTTTTTTAAAGAAGATAAAAATTATCATCTACATCGATGTCAAACGAATCTTTCTTTCGTAGGAATTGTTGAGAGAATTACTTCAGGACAAAGGATTTCACGAGGATGATTTAGAATTCGCTCGAATTCCATTAACGCTAATTTCTACTGCAGATTCTATTACTGCTCTTCATCCGAGATTAGAATGTCTCATGGCTACGTATTATTTACCGTTGGTATCGATATTGAAAGAACTAAATTAATCATAATTATATCGTAACATATGTTTCTGTGAAATTATTTAGATCTCCAAGTTCGAAAGAGACCGTTGCTATGTTGGAACTTCATCTGAGAGATGCGTTGAAACAGAAGGACGATTTAATGGACACTTGGATTTCGAAGACAGCATCGGCAATGTTAGAAGCTTATCAGTCAACGAATTTGTCCAAAGAATTTTCTTACTTGTGGACACCGAAAGATCTTATTTTGTGGGCTGATTGTCTTGGTTATTATTTATCTCCTGAAAATGTGGAAGATGTTACCTGTCATCTCTTAGATGCTGGCCGACATTTATTCTATCCAAAGTAATTTTCACAATATTTTTTTTGTGTTTTTTTTTTGTGTTGTTTTCTTTTAAAGTAGAACGTCAATTAAAAGAGAATATCAATTTGTTGTAACGCCGTTCAGATTAACAGCTAAAGCACGAGTCAACTGGGACTCCATATTGTCTGCTAAAATGATTGAAGTTAAAAATACAATCAACGATGTTTTCGTTTGGAAGATTGGTAATACTGAATTGTTACCTATTGTGGAAGAGGAATGGAAAAATAATATCATAAATGCAGCTGCTAAATGTGCTCGAGAAGGCGAACCAATACAGGCAACAATTACTTCCCATCTTCTACAAATGATTGCTGGTATTATAAATATTTGTTTAGATTCTGACCTATTCAATTTAGGATTATTATAATATCGTATTAATCATACATATCATATCGTATAATCTATATAACATTCATTTTCCATAATTATTTATTACAATTAATATCAAATATATACGCCTGTTTATAGGCAACACTTCACATTTCATCGGTAATTGATTAATAACGAAGTATGAAGGGTAGTCTATTAACAGGCGCGAAATGTTTGATAATTCTATTTGAATTTACTTTGATCGAAGGCATATGTTGGACATTTGGAACACGTTTACGTGGTGTAATATTAACTGGACGACCAGGAGCAGGAAGAAAATCAGCTGCCAGATTAGCAGCAACTTTCTCATCTTTTCGATTCATTGATTCGGGACCTGGGCGAGCTAAAGCTTCGATCAAAAATGCTGTTCAAACAGCCGGTATCGATGGTGAACCAACGATGCTCTTACTCGAGGAACATCATATGAGAGAAGAAGGAATGTCCATTTTAGTCAGTGCTATTGTCGCGCAAGGAGAATTGCCAGGACTTTTTTCAACCGAGGAATTGGATGGTATGATAGCACCATTGATAGATTTATCAAGGAGAGAAGATTTTCCTGGTACTTTGGAACAATATTTTTATTATCGTGAGTAGTCATTAAAACGTTTGGAATTTTTTAACGGGACCTTAAAAAAAGAAAAAAAGAAAAAATAGAAAGAAAGAAAGAAAGAAAAAAGATCTCATTGTTTCTCAGGTCTCCGCAGTTATCTTCGTATAGTTATGATTCTAGACATCGGTGACATGAACTCAAGGTTATTATCATGTTCTGGATTATTCAGATATTCTGCTATAATTGGTCCATGTATCGGAAACGAATGGTGGTCTTACGAAGCACCATTGACCGAGTTAGCGATTCAATATAATTCACATGGATCAGAAGCTTCTGAAATATCATCTCCAGACACACAAGTTATGATTAAAGCTCATCTTCAAGCTCCTAAGCAACAACACGCTCCGGCACGTTTCTTAGCACTACTTTGTACATCTCAACATCTTCGTGAAATTTGGAGCGAAGAAGTTGAAAGTAAACTTAATAGTCTTGGCGCTGGTATAAGTAGATTAAGAGAAGCCGGTGAACACGTCGCTAAATTGGAGGATGAAGTTTCTAAGCAAAGACAACAGCTTGAGGTGTTAATCTTCTTTTCTTTCGTCTCCTTTTCCTTTTCTTCCACTTCTTTATCCTCTTATCTCATTGAGAAGAAATTACATTTACAAAATTAAGAAGATAATTAAGGATATACGTTTCTAATTTATTAGGTTGAAAAAGGAAGAGCTAATGCTGCATTAGAAAAGATTACTGCGACAATGAGAGGTGCCACAGGGCAACGAGGCGAGATGACTAATTTAAAAATCGAGACCGAACGAGAGAGCGCTGAGTTGGCACGACGAAAGGTAATTTTATTCTATTTCTCGTATTTGCTTTTAATGTAATGAAAATATCACGAGAAAAATGTCATCTCTTGAAACAGACCGATATAGAAGGAGAATTGAGCAAAGTCGAGCCATTGGTCGAACAAGCGTCACAAGCTGTCGCTGGTATCAGTGCCGATGCTCTTGCCGAAGTTAGATCATTGAGAGCACCACCAGCACCGGTAAGAGATGTCCTTGAAGGTGTTCTGAGACTTATGGGTATCAAAGATACGTCTTGGAACAGTATGAAAACATTCTTAGCTAAACGTGGGATCAAAGACGAAATCAGGTAAATTTTTTATATTCTAAAAAAGAAATTTTCGGATAAACAATTTTTATTTAAAGAAATCTTATTGGAAGAATATTTTTTAAAGAAATTATCGGATAAACAATTCTTTTTTCTTTTTTTTAATCAAAGAACCTGGGACGCGAGAAGAAGTACCTCGGCGAGTTTAGAAGCGGTTGCAAAATTAATCAAAGAACGTCCTGATAGTTTTGAAGAAAAAACTGCTAAGAGAGCATCGGTGGCTGCTGCACCATTAGCAGGCTGGGTACTTGCAAATTTACAATACGGACAAATTCTTCAACAAGTTGCACCTTTGGAACGGGAACAACGTTTATTAGCCGAGTATAATCTCCTCTAATTATTAAATTTCTTTTTGAAAATTTAATTTTTTAATTATGAATATGCTGTGTTATCAAAAAAGTAAAAAAAAAAAAAAGGAAAAAGCAATAATATAAATTACGATAATATAAATCGTTTGTAGACGATTATCAGCTGCGGAGGCTCAGCTTGGAAGATTGGCGGCTGGTTTGAACACCGTAGAAAGTCGTGTTTCACAGCTTCAAGAAGAATTGGCTGAACATTCGCGAGGTGCTGCGGCGTTGCAATTGAGAACGGAAACAACCGAGGCTAGTTTGACCACGGCTAGAGCTCTTTTGTCGAAATTAGATAAGGAACATCGTGATTGGCAAGCACAGTACGAAGAGTTGACCAAACGTAAAGCAAGATTAAACGTCGAGGCTGCTAACACGGCATCCTTTTTGATCTATCAGGTAAATCAATTTTTGTATTTTTGAACGTATACATACATATATCAAATTATATATATATATTAATATTATATTAATGTATAATATTATTATATATATATATTAATATTAATATTATAAAATACAATGTAATACAATAAAATTATATATACATATATATATATTATTTTATATATATATATTAATATAAAAAATAAAAAAAAAAAACAGAAAAAAAATCGACCAACCTCACAAATTAAAATACATATATTACTCTTAGGATCCGGAAAGAGATGACAAGTGGAAGAGGTCGGCCATTGAGTTATTGATCACAGAACGAGAAAGATTACTTTGGCGAGCTCAAGGACTCCCAGCGGACACCGGAAGTCTCGTTGGTGCTGCATGCGCGTTGAGAGGCCCTTTGGTACCTATTTTTCTCGATCCATCGGGAGTTGCTGTTGCCTGGTTGAAGTCGAATCTAGGATCGAAATTGGAAATAACTAAGGCCGAGGATCCTAGATTTTTTACCGCTTTGGAATTAGCTGTTAGATTTGGGAAAGCCTTGTTGGTCGAGGAAATAGTTGAATTTCCCTCTATTCTGTTGCCACTTTTACGTAAACGACCATTGAGACTCGGTGAACGTATTTTGCCAGCTCAACAAGGCTTCAAACTCTTCTTAGCTACGAGAAGAGATCGATTGGATAATATACCAAAGGAAGCTGACGCCGTTCTGTTCAAAATTGCACTTGGTGCTGGAACGAGAAGCTTGGCTGAAAGACTCGTCGATAAGGTTGGTGTTATTATTCGTTTATATAATAATATAATAATAACATTAGTAGTAGTAGTAATAATAATAATAATAATAATAATAATAATAATAATAATGATGATGATGATGATGATGACGATGATGATAATTAATTTTGTAAAATATATTTTTATTTCTACTTAACTTTTCATTATTTTTCATTTTCTTTCATTCTTCTTTTTATTTCTTCTTTTATCAATTTTTTTTTTAAAAGGATAACATATTTTTCTTTCTATTACACTTTTCATTATTTTTAATTTTCTTTTATTCTTCCTTTTATTTCTGCACTTATCAATTTTTTTAACCGATAATTTATTTTCCTTTCTATTATATTTTTCATTATTTTTAATTTTCCTTTATTCCTCCTTTTATTTCTCCTTTTGTAATTTTTTTTTTTTTAAACGATGATATATTTATCTTTCTACCTGACTTTTTATTATTTTCAATTCTTTTTAGTTTTTCTTTTATCATTTATTTTAAACCATAATATATTTTTCTTTCTATTATTTTTTTATTATTTTACGAAACGTTATTTAGATAATTGAGTTTCTCTCTCTCTCTCTCTCTCTCTCTCTCTCTCTCTCTCTCTCTCTCTCTCTCTCTCTCGCTTTTTTTTGATATTGCCGAGATAGTAAGAATTTTCTATAATTTTAAACTCGTGATACTCGATCTTTCTTGTTTTCTTTTTTGTTCTTCTTAGGTTTTGTTAAAGGAAACTCCAGAAATCGAGTCAAGAAGAAGAGAAGCTTTAGAAAGAGAAGAGAAACTTTCTGGCGAACGAGACGCTGCTCGAGTAGATTTGTTAGCGCAATTGGGTAGAGCCAGAGGGCAAGATCTTTTGCAAGAGTCTCAAGATGGCCATGGTGCTGGTGATAGTGGTGGTGGTGGCCTTTTAACTTCGTTGGAAAATACTCAGACAAAGGCCAAGGAGATTTTACTGGCTCTTGAAGAAAGTCGACGTAGCCTTGAGGATATTTCTAAGTAGACTTAAAGCTCTCTTTAAATTTTCTAATATATCGCAAATTTTCATTTCGTTTTATTAGAGTAAATTTTGATTTTATTATAGTATACACTTATATGGGCATCATGATAAAAAACAATTCTTTTTTTTTTTAATTAAAGCTTCAAAATCTTTTAGATTGATATATATATATATATATATATATATATATTTATACAGTTTTGTATATATTATTTATTATATATTATATATTATATATATTTCTTATATTATATAATATTTATATATAGTTTTTTATTTTCAATGGTTTTTAAGGAGAATGGAGAGTGGCGAGAAACTCGCTAAATTCGCAGCGAACGTTTATAAGGCCGTTAAGGGACTGACATCCTTAAATCCTTTATACGTTTTCTCAACAGAAGCTTTCACGGACATATATCTCGAAGCAGAGAGCAGCAGATCAATAGCTGTTGCCGAAGAGAGAAAAGAACAGGACAGATTAGTTGAAAAGAGGTCGTAAAATTGAGAAATTTCTTATCGCTAGAAAATAAAATAGAAATGTTGCAAATTGATATAACAAAAAGGATGATCATATCAAAAAGTTTTTTAAATGGATAGTCATTTGTGATTTTACAATCTCGAAAGAAATAAAAAAAAAAAGATCTATAGTTTATAAAAAGTATTAAAAAGAGATTTCAAAAAGATTTTTTTTTTTAGAATTTTTAATACGAAATATTAAAATATATTAAAATAATTATATTAAATAAAATAATATATATTAATATATATATATATATTAAATATATTAAAATATACTTATGAAATATAATTAATTAATAATTTAATATATATATATATATACAAATTTTCATTTTAAAATTATTTAAAAACTTTTGATCCAGCCAATAGACTTATAATCCTCTTCTTCAATTAAATTCATTTAATATTCTACCATTATTATTTGTCTTTTTTACTCCGTGATGTATAAACGAATATTTCTTTTTCTTTCGTTTAGATTAATTGCATTAACAGTGCATTACTGTACAAAGGCAGCATATAGAAAACATCGACTTTCACTTGCACTGTACTTGGCACTTTATTTAAATCCAGTATCGGAAATCGAGAGAAATTTATTGCTCGATAGTGGTATACCAAATAACGAGGATAATATCGATTTTGAAATACCCGATTGGGTGCCCGATGAACGTCGAACAGCTGTGAAAATATTGGCCAATTCGATGCATCAGGTATATATTAGCACGATCCATCTGTTTATCGATCTATATGTAGATATATATATATATATATATATATATATATGTATGTATATATATACACATACATACACATATATAACCGCAAATCAATACTACGGAAATATCCATTTGTGTTTAGAATTTCGCTTATGTTTCTCGCTATTATATATCGTAACAGGTCGCTGCTAAAATGAAACGTGCTTGGTTCGAGGATATTGGAAATGTATACAACGACAACAGTTTGACTCCATTTCAGCGTATTCTAATTATCAAAGTCCTACGTCCGGATTATTTGCACACAGCTCTCACGAAATTTGCTATCTCGCAATTGGGTACGTTATACGTATTATACGTGAAACGCACAGTGCGTGTTATCATTTATTTATTATCCCTATTTGAACCAACGAGATGTTTGAATTAATAATCAATTACTTTGAATTAATAGGAAAAAGAAATTGATACGAAATTAATATTAATCAAAATTAAGACTAATAAGACATTTAAATTAATAATCGACTGATTTCTATTAACACGAAAAAGAAATAGAAGAAAAAAAAATAATAATGATAACAAATAATAATTTACAAAGGTGTACGAGATTTGGCACCACCAGCATGGACTTTAAAAAAAATAGCGGAAAACGAGGGATCAACAATGCCGATACTTTTGTTATTATCACCAGGAACTGATCCTGGTCCGGAGTTAAAATCATTGGCCGTAAATCATGTAACTTCCTCAATCGTATTCACCGAAGTTTCTTTGGGACAAGGACAGGTTGGTCAAGCGGAGTTAGCATTGGAAGCTGCGTGCAAGTAAGGATTTCATTTCATTTAATTAATTAATACATACGTGCTATAATAACATGCTAATTATATATCATTAATATACAGGATGTTTTTAAAAATGTGAGCATTACTTCGAAAATAGATTCAGTACGGTGAAATAAGAAAAAAAAAGTTCATACGAACATACGCCTGATATGACCTTGTTTCCAAATTATAGCTGTTTTTATCCGAAACCTGTTATTTCATAATTTTCGCAGAAATTCTGGGAATTCTTTGAAGTGGATTTTTTGTTTAAATTGTAGAAATTATAGAAATTGTTTAAAGTGGTTACTCTCGACTTGAATATAGGTTTCCAAACGTTGCATCCATAGATCTACTCACTCGTTCAAAAAAATCAGGTGTTGTTTAAATTCGCCTACAACACTCTTGAATACGATATCGCAATTTTTCAAAACATCGTTTACTGCTGCATTGTAAACCAAAGACATTAGGTGCTCTCATAAATAAAAATTTAGATCAGGTGATCGTGCTGGCCAATCGATTGGTCCTCCACGAATCAATCCATTTATTAGGGAATCTCTCATTTAAAAACTGTCTCGTTAGTCGATTAAAATATGGTGGTGCAGCATCAAGCATATACCATATACGGTTGATGACATCAATCGATACGTCTTCCAATAGTTCATATAAGTTTTCCCTTAAAACTGAATCCTACGATTCCTCCAGTTAATGTCCCATTCAGAAAAACTGGTCCGATCAAATGGTCAGCAGTTATTCTTGACAACAGAGTCATACGAATTAGTAAAAGACAAAATAGACTATAATTTGGAAACAAGATTATATCGGATCATATGTTTATATGAACTTTTTTCTTGTTTAACGTATTGAATTTATACTCGACGTTATGCCCACATTTTCGGAAACACCCTGTACTTCTCGTACCACAATGGTCATATAATTATCACTTTTTAGAAACGGTAGTTGGGTGTTATTGAGCAATTTACAATTAGCCTTGACTTGGCTACCTCGATTAGAAAGTCTATTGAGATCACCTATGTGTACTACCGATAAACAAGCAACCACAAGAATTTGGTTGACCACAGAAGAATGTATAGGATTTTATCCTGGTCTTGCAGGACTATGTTTAAAACTAGCTTACGAGCCACCAGAAGGAGTTAAGAGAAATCTAAAAAGATCCTTCCAACAACTCCAACAATTGGAAGTGAATAAAACTAACGATAATATTCCTGGTATGTTTTTATTATCATGGTTACACTCGACCATTCAAGAACGACGTAAATTCGTTCCACAAGCCTGGATCAGATCTTACGAATGGAACGAAGCAGATTTGGGTGCGGCTTACACATTGATCGTTGATAAAACGATTAAAATCAATCAAACGCAAAATTGGGAAACGGGTCAAGGATTATTGGACGTTGCTGTTTACGGTGGACGATTACAGGATGATTACGATATGCGGGCCCTTCGTGCTATTATTTGTGATGTTTGGTCGAAGGATGTTTTCGAGGGTCGTCGTACTTTAGGCAACGTTATCAATATCCTCGATATATCGGAAAACGATCCATTAAAGATCGTCGAAAATTTAAACGACGAAGATTCACCAAGAGAATATTTTGGTTTACCTGCGAATGCTCATAGAGCTTGGGAAAGGATAGCCGCTGAGATAGCCTTAGCTCTTCTCAAAGGTAAATAAAATGTTGTCGAAAGCTTCAACGAAATAAATAAAAAGAAAAAAATCTTATGACGTCTGACGACAAAAGGAATTCGTTTATTCCAGGTATGACGATAAAAATATCGAGTAACGATAGTCGAGGTGGAACGAGATCAAAGAATACGATTGAAGAGGATTTAAAGGAAACCCTAGATAAACGTTTGATGAAATTTGAAGCATCGTTGAACTCAATATCCCAGGATAAAGAGAAAGAGACTCCAATGAAGCGTTTCTTCGCTGATGAAATTGAATTTACTCGAGATTTATTGAACCGTATAAGACTGGATATCGATTTGATTGGAATTGAGAATGCAAAGGTTATGTTTATGATCAATCTTTCAGAATACAAGATATCATTATCGATTATATTTCAATAGTACTAATCGTTCTGGGTTACTGTCGTCGTAGACTCCTAAACATTGGATAAAAGAGTGGGAATCTGGACCGAAGGATGCAGTAACATTCGTTAATGGATTATTAATTAGATATCAGATATTGGAATCGTGCAGCGTTACGAGTTTCCCATTTCGTGTTGATCTCTCTGGTCTTGGTAGACCCGGTGCGTTTTTAGCAGCTTTGAAACAACACACCGCACGTGAGATCAATCATCCACTCGAAAATCTTCGACTTCGGGCTCATTGGATCGATGATCGTAAGACCGAACAATGGAAGGTATCGGTGATTATCGAAGGACTTCTTATTTCAGGTATACCAAAAAAAAAAAAAAAAAAATGAGAATAATGAATCATACATTATATTCAAGGATCCCATATTTGTGTACTTTTTGTAACTTTAGGTACATTTCTTCTTCTTTTTTTTTTTTTTTTTGAAACTTTATAATCGTTCAGTCAATTTATTGGTCGTTTTATTTTATAAAATCTATTTTAAGAAATCATTCGATTTTAACGATTTATTATCCAAATCGATTGAAATTAAAATTGACTTGAAATTTGTTGATCAACAGGAGCTTTGATAAAAGAGGGTAGTCTGATCGACGTAGATGCAAATGACGCACCAATCGCTGCCGCGCCAATTTGTCAAATCGCATTCTTACCAGAACGATATTCAATCGATAAGGATAAAGAAAAGAAGACGTCGCATTCATATTACGAAAAGGAAGAACATAAAGATCGGCTTGGTGTCCCGGTTTACAGCGATTCTCAACGAACTTCATTCGTTTGTTCACTTCCAGTCGGT
This sequence comes from Vespula pensylvanica, assembly GCF_014466175.1. Classification (NCBI taxonomy): domain Eukaryota; kingdom Metazoa; phylum Arthropoda; class Insecta; order Hymenoptera; family Vespidae; genus Vespula; species Vespula pensylvanica. Next base: position 2,349,746 of record NC_057708.1, on the reverse strand, counting down.
TGTCCTCGAGAAAATCGAAACGTTTGGCTACGCCGTAGCGTTGCTCTTTATTTGAAATCGATCTAATTATTAATTAAACAAATTATTTGATAGATATAATTTCATACATCAGATTCTAGATCGATTATGAACACAAGAAAGTTCTAAGTGTCTAAATCTGATCTATGATTCATTAATTATTAACAGCGTTATTCGTTAATTGATTAATTGATTAAGCTCATAGATAAAAAAAAAATAATAATAAATCAAATTAAAAAAAGAAAATATCATCGCAATTAACAGGCTAATTAATCGATTACGCACGAAACCGAGGACACTCGTTTCTAAATTTGAACTATTCGTGATCTATCGATTTAACGTTGACATTGATTAATTATAAAAATTGATTGATCGACAAATTATTAATAGAATTAGTTTACTCGGCGACTTAACGATAACTCTAGTTAATTAATTAGTTGAGATGGTAGATAAAATAACAGAAGGGGAAAGAAAAAGAGAACAGATAAGAATAGATCGTCGTTTAATTGTCGTAAAGTGCTTTATTTATATTACATTTTAATAAACCTTATAAGGTGTAACTTTTCAATTAGTCGTAGCGTACAAAGTGGGAGAGGAAGGAGGTGGAAAAGGTGGAGGAAAGTACAATACATATCGACGTTTTATACAATGATTTCGTATTTCTTATTAATTTAACTTTTTTCTTCATCTTTTCTTAATCCTTTAACGAGTATCATTATTATTATTTGAAAAATTGTTTTTGTAAAACGAGATGGGTGGAGGAGGGCGAAGTAACGAGATAAACTTCAGGTCGATAATTATGTTTCTTGGTTTTCTTTTTTGTTTTATGTTTCTGTTGTTTTGTTCTGTTTTTTGGAATAAAGTAGATAAGTATAGAAATAACGTGCTCTATGTGCCCTTAAATTCTCTCAATTTGACTGTAGACGTAAATATATATATATATGTATGTAAATATATATATGTATATATATATATATATATGTATGTATATATGTATACGGGACACAAATTTTTCTCGTTTATTTATACATGCATATGGTAAAACTATAATAATAGTAATAATGATAATAATAGTAATAATCATAATAATAATAATAATAATGTAATTCATGGAAAGAGAGAGATAGAAAGAGATAGATAGATAGATAGAAAAAAAGAGAGAGAGAGAGAGAGAGAGAGAGAGAGAGAGAGACGATATATAAATCGCTTTTTACATTGTTTAACAAAAGATAAATAACATATACGTAGTATGTATATGTTAATTTTGTTTTTTTTTTACTTTTTTATTTTTTTTTCCTAATCAAACATATCCACGCATTATATTCTCCATTTACTCGTATTTCATATTCGAACGATTGAAAAATATCAATTTTTAATATCAAGATCTTTCGAAATTTTTCTTTTGGCACGTTCGATCAACTAACATTCGTCGAAGGTAAATAATAACATTGTTTCTTTGTTTACAAATGTAGAATTTAGTAGTATTGACTGCCAGAAGTAATAAAAAAACTAGACAGGATCACTTTTAACGTGTAGATCGTTTACAACGCGTTGATATTAATTGATAAGAAATTTTATAAATAATTTATAGATAAGTGTTAATTTTTCATTATTCTCATATATCATTTGTATGTTATACGTATTTATGTATGTGTATGTATATATATATATATATATATATATAGAGTACGTTGTACACGATAATAAGAATAATAGGAAGAATGATGATGATGATAATGATGATAAGGATAATAATGAAATATAGAAGGACTTATATATATATATATGTGTGTGTGTGTGTATGTATGTATGGATGTCTCTTTATCTCTCTCTATCTACTCATATGATTTCAAATCAGAAAAAGATAATAAGAAGAATTTAGAATGATTATGATGTGGATATAAAAAAAAAAAAAAAATTAAAATTAAAGGAATAATAAAAAACGATACGAGTAAAAGTTAATTTTGTTGAAATTCATCACAACAACGATTTCTCGTTCGGAAAATTTGATATATATATATATATATATATATATATATATATATATGTATGTGTGTGTATGTGGTGTGTGTATGTGTGTATATATATATATACATATTATATATATATTTTTTTTATCAAGCGTAACTCGATTCGATTTTAATCTCGACGATCTTTCGCTTTTTTCCAGTTTTGTTTCGTTCACGTCATTCCCATTTCACTTTTTCCCTCGTTTATTATTATCATTGTTATTTATTTCTTGTTTTTTCTCTATATGTTAGCAGAGATTTTTTCGTCCAAATTAAACAACATTTTTATTCCTTTTTTTTTTGTTTTATCCATCGTATTGCAAATACAATGTAGGATCTCTTTCTATATATGTATATATATATGTATATATATATATATTTTTTTTTTCTTGTATTTTTTATTTTATTTTTCAATCGCATGCTCGTTACTTTGTTTATTTAACGAGTCGAAAATATTCGCTTTATATTATAATAAAAGGATAGATGTCTAGAAAAATAGAGAATTACAATATATATAAATATAGAGAGACAGACAGAGAGAGAGAGAGAGAGAGAGACAGACAGAGAGAGAGAGAGGGGGGGGGGGAGAGACACAAAATATATATCATTGATACGAAGAATATGATATAAATCTCATAAAAAATTCTTTCTGCATATTACATGCATCTACTAATGAATCTTTTTTCTCTTTGTTGCCATTTTGTTGTCATTTCTTTTTTCTTTCTTTTTGTTTCTTTCTTTTAAATCATTAGACTCGGAAAAAGGCAACAATACGCGTGGAAAAAAGAAGGGGAGAAAAAAACTGGAAAAAGAGAGAAACGAGAAATCGACCCTTAGGCGAGAAAGATAAGATCGTTAAGAACGTACGCATGAATATAAAATATTGTGTAAGTTAGGTTGGAAGGATCTATGATTGTTTCTTTTTTTTTGTTTGCCTTTTTCTTCAATTTCTTTATCTTTTTCTTTCTTTTTTGTCTTTCTTGTCTTTACTTCCTCGAATAAGGAAATAATCAAGAGGATCATTAAAAGTGACCCACGCGAGAGTAGAAATTGTATGCATGCTCATTAAAGACTATGCGACGAGAGTATTATAGAGTCTAGGTCATGGATGGAATCAATAAGCTAATGAGAGGGAGAGTGAGAGAGAGAGTGAAAGAGAAAGAGAAAGAGAAAGAGAGAGAGAGAGAGAGAGAGAGAGAGAGAGAGAAAGAGAGAAAGAGAGAGAGAGAGAGAGAGAGAGAGAGAGAGCGTTCAGTAGAGACCGATTTAATAATAAAAAATAATGAAGAGAAAAGAGAGAAAATACATACGATAGGAAAAGGATAAAGAAATAAATAAATTATTCGAAAAAGCTGGGATAAAATATTAGCATAGAAAATTGTATAGAAAATATATTGACAATTTTAGAAAGAGAAATTTGAGAATTTGAAAAAAAAGGAGAATAGAGAAGGAGAAAGAGAGAAAGAGATAGAGAGAAAACATTTAGTAGAGACCGATCTAATAATAAACAACGATGAAGAGAAAAGAGAGAATACATACGAAAGGAAAAGGATAAAAAATAAGTAAATTACTCGAAAAGATCGGGATAAAATATTAGCATAGAAAATTACATAGAAAATATGTAGATAATTTTAAAAGGGTTGAGAATTTGAAGAGAGAGTGATAGATAAAAAATATCAGAGAGAGGGAGAGAGAAAGAGGAAAAATGTAAATGATAGGTAAAGGATAAAAAGTAAGTGAATAATTATAAGGATAAGTGATTAACTTAAGGACGGAAATAAAAAATTCGATAAAAAATTAGAGGGAAATGTAGAGAGAGAGAGAGAGAGAGAGAGAGAAAGGAGAAAGAGAAGAAATGTAGATCATAGATAAAGAAAAGAAAATAAGTGAATAATTATAAGGATAAGTGAATAATTTAAAAACGGAAATAAAAAGTTCGATAAAAAATTAGAGAGAGATATAAAAAGAAAGAAAGAAAGAAAGAGAGAGAGAGAGAGAGAAAAAAGATGGAGAGAAAAAATGTATATGGTAGATAAAGGATAGAAAATAATTGAATATTTAAAGGCTAAGTGAATAATTTAAATATGGAAATAAAAAATTCGATAAAAATTGAATTATAGAATTAATTTTAGAAAGAAAGAATTATGGAAAAAAAGAGAGAGAAAGAGAGAGGTAGAGAGAGAGAGAGAGAGAGAGAGAGAGAGAGAGACAGAGAGAGAGAGAGAGAGAGAGAGAGAGAGAGAGAGAGAGACGAATGAATGAATAGATGAAGGAATGATCGTAGGTCGGACTCGAGTCGAAATGTCTTGATTGTCGATACAATTTATTGCTCTAATAAAAACGAGATAGAGATGTGAGAAATTTACGACACGAGACCGAAGCCCACGAGAAAAAGGCAATACTGTGTTTTACATACATATATACATATATGCATATATGTATATGTATGTATATATATATATATATATATATATATATATATGTATACATATATATGTATATGTATGTATATATCTCTCTCTGAGACTTATCGCTATTCCACTAATCTCGTAGTACTACTCACATTGCGACGATCTATTCTTTTGAGAAATATCACACTTACGTACACGCAACACACAAACGTAGACGTATACACGCACACTTACATAATATAAGCTAAATTCTATGTTTCTTTTCCAACCCCTTTTCGTTCTCGTCTTTTCTTTTTTCGCTTTTCTTTTCTTTTCTTTTTTCTTTTTTTTTTTTTGTTTTTCTTCTTTTTTTACTACTTCTCTTCCACTATCAATCTTTTCTTCTTTTTATTTACCTTCGCCCATTCGTTCATTTCATTCATTAAGAGCGTTAATTATAATCAAATTGATTCCAATTGAAATAACGATTATGATCCATAGAGCTGGTACCAATTGTTCTTAAGCGATTTATAACAATCGATTATTCTTTTTAATTTAATATTCTCTTATTTTTCCTTCTTATTCTTTTCCTTTGTTCCTCGTATTACGTTAAGCTACGAGATCAACTTGTAAAACACCGCTAGCGTGACTAAGTGGAAGCGCAAAAAAAAAAAGAAAAGAAATTCACGTAAAGGAGTTTTAGTCGATTCGATTAAAATCGTCTCAGAACTTTTGGTCCAACTTCTCAACACCCTGCCGGGCCCATCAGCGCCGCCTGGTATTTAAATCGCTAAATTAAAGATTTAGAAATAATACATATAATAAAAACATCTTGATCGTTAATCCTACAGCTCGTAAGAGTATTTTTTTTTTTTCTTTTTTTTTTTCTTTTTTTATTACGAATGAACGTAGAGAGTGTATTAGAGTGTATGTTGCGATAAAAAAGAAAATAAATAAATTTGTAAAAAGGAGACTTAAATTCTAATCGATCATGATGGATCACTTATACGCCCGCAATAATATAATAATAATAATAATAATAATAATAATAATAATAATAATAATAATAATAATAACAATAATAACAATAATAACAATAAACGAAGAAACTAATTTTCTCGAGGGGCGACGAATACATGTAAAATTACATTTGTTTTCGAATTAGCTTATCGCCGAATAAATGACGCTTATAAATCATGCTATTTGTTTATATTCTATAACTAATCGAATATTCGCATCACGGTATTTTCTAATTAATTAATGAGCCGTAAAATCAATAACTTATACCAACACAAACAAACACGCAAATACACATCTACACACATTTACACACTTGTATCTGTATAAGTACACGATATAGTTATTACATACATGTATAACATAGTTATAGAAACCTAATATTAGGTCTAGGATTATTAGAACGAATTACTCGAGCGTAACAAACTACTATCCAATGGGAATGTCGAGTTTATTTAATCTTTTCATTTAGCTTTCTCTTCTTTCTTTCTTATTTATTTTCTTATTTGTTTATTTCTTTTCTATCCTCTCTAATTCAATAAACGATCGCACGCACGCACGCACGAGACCAGTTCTTAGATTACTTTATAAATAAGTGAGGATTATTAAGAAGGCATATATATATGTGTGTGTGTATATATGTATGTATGTATATGTATGTATATATATATATATATATATATATATATATATATCTCTCTCTTTTTCTTTTCTTTTATTTTATTTATTATTTTATTTTTTCTTCTCCTATCATCTTTTATATCGTTCACATAAACATGTTATAGAGAAAGAGAGAAATAGAGAGAAACAGAGAGAGAAAGAAGGAGAGAAAGAGAGAAAGAGAGAGAGAGAGAGAGAGAGAGAGAGAGAGAGAGAACAGGAAAGAAAGAGAGAGAGAGAAAGAGAGAGAGAGAGAGAGAGAGAGAGAGAGTACATATGAAATATTACAAGTTTCCGTCATGTATACGAATATTTATATATGTACGCGCGTCTCTGTCCGTGTTTTATTCATATTATACATAAATTATTTATGCATTTATTAAATATATATGTATATATATAATATATATACACATATATAAATATATATATATATATGTAATATGTGTAGTGTATGTGTGTGTATACTTTGGTATATATGCACGTATGTACGTAATATTAAATATTTATAAGGTATATAAAGAGAGGTAATTACGAATGAGAGTGAGTTAGAGAGAGAGAGAGAGAGAGAGAGAGAGAGAGAGAGAGAGAGAGAG
>NC_057708.1:2340013-2342899 GCF_014466175.1 Vespula pensylvanica | reverse complement strand
GAGAGAGAGAGAGAGAGAGAGAGAGAGAGAGAGAGAGAGAGAGAGTTCAAAGTTTGTTAACTATTATTCTCATTGATGCGATATATAGTCGTTGATAATGGCAAAATTCCATTGTCATCTCTGAATTAACGAGCGTAATTACAATGCTAATTTGAAGTTACGTTAACTGCATACGAGTAGTTATACATATGTATATATTATATATATGTACGCAAACGTATGTTTAATGGATATAGGTACGTACGTACGTAAGTAGAAATTTTTGTTTTTATCACAAAAATGGAAAGAGTAATAAAATAGGTGAGAGGGGCAACTCGTTATAAATATTAGATCATTTAATCGTTTATGAATTTGGATTAGATTATTATTTTTTTTCTTTTTTTTTTTTTTCTTTCAAATCGACCTCAAGCGTATCGATATTTTATTAAATTAAGTATTATTCGTTAGATATTATATTGTTGTTACGTCAGAATCTTATTTTATTTTTTTCTTTCTTTTTTCTTCTTTCTTTTTTTCTTTTCTCTTTTTTTTTTCTTTATTTTCTTTAATTAAACGCAGTACGCTAACAAAAATTAAGACACACTAAAATTTATATAATATAATAAGATTGAAAGGAGACAAATATTATTATTCGTAAAATTTTTATTTAATCATGACAAAAAAAAAGAGAGAGAAAGAGAGATTTTTTTTTTTAGATTCTTTAAATACATACATATAAGATCCTCGTATATGTATGTGTATGTGTTTGAGTGTGTATGTGTATATGTATGCGTGTGAGTGTTTCTTTACTTTGTAACTTTATGGATAATAGAATTAGAAGCATAGACATATAGTATATATAGTTCAAGGTCCCTCCTAATTTTTGTCAATCTTGTTATTAGTTGTTTCTTAGTTATTTCCTTCTTGTTTTGTTTTCGAAGATCTAAACGCTCTATTCTTTCATTAAGGATCGAAATAATTATCATTTTTTTATTACGGTTTATATATAAATATGTATGTATGTGTTTGTGTGTGTATGTGTGTGTGTGTATATAAAGAGAACGCATAGGATGTTTACATTCATTTTTATTAATAATCATTTTATTTATTTATTAATAATAATTCAATTCTTATTATTTATTGTTATTAATATTTTATTCATTTATTAATAATGATTCAATTTTTAGTCGTTCAATTAGAGTCGTAAAACGTGATTATAACAGATGCGAATAATATCTCTCTTTCTCTCTTTTTATTTCTCTCAGTTATATATTTTATTTTAATAATAATAATATTTCTTTTTCTCTCTCTCTATCTCTTGATGTCTCTCTCTCTCTCTCTCTCTTTCTCTCTCTTTCTCTCTCTCTCTTCTTCTGTTTCTCTCTCCCTCAGAATAATAGATAGAGGTATAATGATAAGAAGTAAATAGTACAATAGTGGCGATAGATCGTTTTCTAAAAACTAATTGGTGTTTGTACGTTGATCCCCTTTTACTCTTTTTTATTTATTTTTCTATTTTTATTTTACTCATTTTTTTTCTTAATCTTTTTATTGACTTATTTTTTTTCTTGGTACCGATTAGTATAATCCGTCTTCGATTGTTTCTGACTTATTATTTTATTTTATTTTATTTCTTTTTTTGATCTTTCTATTAATCATTCATCAACGTTCTTCAAACATATTTCCAATTCGATTAATTTTTGAACATTTTGAAATAGATACATATATGGGGTGCCCTCCCCCCTTAAAAAAAGATATATATATATATATATAAATATATAGTTTTAGATAGAGAGAATGTAATTTTTATTTACGATATTTACTTTTGAGGTAATATATCAAATAATGAAATAAAAAATATAAGAATAAAGGAATGAAGAAAAAGATTTTTTCGAGACACCCTGTAGATATACGGACGATCGATGAATAGACGTGGATATACAATATACATGTATGTCAATTAATTACGGATTGTAACACGCTCGTTCTTTGATATATACATATATGTTGTTTTTGTTGTTGTTTATATCTATTATCGAAAAGCACATAAACGTGCAACGTATATTATGTATCTTTCATGAAAATAGTTGGCACAGTGTTGATTGTGTTGTGTGGGTAAACGCGATCATTCATTAATGTCATATAATATATGTGTGTGTGTGTGTGTGTGTGTGTGTGTGTAATACAATTGTTATTTTCTTATCTCTTTAGGTATTCTATTTTCTTTTCTTCTTTTTTTATTTCTTTACTTATTTATTTAATTTCTTTTTTCTTTTTTCTTTTTTACTACATACTCAATATTTCCTTGCAGAGACCCTGTCAATTTCTAATCAAATTTTAATAAAAAAAAAAGATTAGATGTATAAAAAAAGATAAATGTATATAAAAAAAAAGAAAAATTATTTTCTTTATGCAAAAGTTTCGCGTAAGAGTAAAAAAAAAAGCAAATTTGTGTTAAGCACGAACGAACAATTAGATCAAAAAAAAAAAAAAAAGAGGAATAAAGAAAACAAGAAAATATTCTAATAACATAATTGTCTCGTTCCATCTTTTCTTCCTTTCTATTTTTCCTTTTTTCTTTTCTTCTTTTTTTTTTTAATATGTTCTTATCATTTTTTCAATTTTTTTTTTCTGTTGATCTCGTTATAACGCAACACACGCGTGTTTATGCGGCTTATTTATGTGTATGTAAAAAAACTTTTTTATATCCATATATAAGTAATCTCACGAAGGAAAAGATTAGATTTGTATTTAATTAGGTAAAGAACGATTAAAGACTTTTTTTCTTTTTTCTTTTACGAAGGCAAATATATAACAAAGTTGCTTCCCATTTTTAATATCTTGTGTATTTTTTTCCTTTTCTTTTTCTCTTTCCTCTTTTTGCATTTTTGTCTTTTTTTCATCTTT
>NC_057708.1:2310013-2335013 GCF_014466175.1 Vespula pensylvanica | reverse complement strand
CGACGATCTTAGTTTCCTTCGGAGACGTTGATCCCTCTTGAACCTTCGTTTGTGCGAGTTTTCCTTCTTGAGATTCATCTTCTTTGACAACCGAGGAGCCATCGTTGTCACTCGTAGGGTCTGCTTTTGTCATGGCTGGCCTTTCTCTTGGACGTTCTTCGCTATATCACACGTTCTTTCTATTAATCTAATGATAGGACATCATTACGAAATCGAATTGTTGTTAATTACTGACGAGTATGATTAATATTATCTATCTATCTATCTATCTATATATATATATATATATATATATATATATATATATATATATAGTTTATTCCGTTTTCTTTTTCTTTTTTTTTTTTTTATTAACGATTTTTAATAAGGTCATTAACGAAATCGATATTTCGCGTGTATGATAATTAAATCGACGATACGTTAACGATCATGATCCAGATCGACCGATCGATCTATTTTTTTTTTTTGCTGTGTCGTTTTGTTTTATTTGATTATCTACCTAGGCGAAGGATGAGCCGTTTCCGGTTCCTGGCTCGCTGTGATTTCGGTCTCTATAGTTGGTACAACCTGACTTGGGCTACTTTCCTCGAGAATATAAACAACGTCAGCTGCAACGTCGGTAACGTAATGCAATTGTTCCTGGCCTCGATCGATCCTGAAGAATCTTTCGGCTGTACAGGCTGTTACATATAATTATCATACAATTATATATATATACATATATATGTATATATATTATATATTATATATATCATATATACATTATTATTAATATATATTATTATATTATATATAATATAATAATATATATTATACATATATATATTATTTAATTTATTGATTTGTTAACTCATTAATTTATCATTTATTATTAATATATATTATTATATTATATATTATATATGTTATATATATTGTACACACACACATACACATATACATACATAAACATATATATCGATCGATTGAATATCATTATCGAATGATATAAACAATCACACATACATTATAATTAATTATACTCACAATCGAGGAAACAGCAAGCATCCATATTATAATTCTTCGCTAGAATATTTCTTAAGGATACCAAATCGGTCGTAGCATCCAGATCCAATGGATCAGACATCAATAATTCAGCAACTTTTTTTAATCTATCCTTGTCATGATAATAAGTCTCGTAATCGGACATCTTTATCCTCATAACTGGTAAATTCAATCTTTCTAATTTGGCCACGTCCTGTTGCGGCTGGCCGGTGTTTCTTCTTTTGGCAAGCATCGTTGCTTTGTTAAGGAGACTCAAATTTATGATCGATGGTAACAATCGGCAGGCTTCTCCGTCGACCTATAAATAGAAAAAGCGAAACCAAAAAAAAAAAGAAAAGAACAAAAAAAAAAAACAAAATTGAGAAGGAAAAAAATGAAAAACAAAAATGAAATAAAAGAATGACTTGGAAATTGGAATATTAAAAAATTTATTATTCGATTTTACCTGCATCGGAATGGTCCTCGTAGTGACAAGTTTAGCTTTGCTGCATTGTGCTATGCAAGTACCATGACCACCAGCTTGCAACAAAGGCAATTGATAAGTCGTCAAACCAACTACTTCGATCAAACCATCCTCGGTCGATGGTTCCTTCGTAGTACTACCAGCGCACCATGGATGTGTCCCACCACCGTACGAGGCGATATTCAAAAATACTATTGCGTGTACACGGTGTTCCTTTAATTTCGGTGTTAGATCTTGTCCGTCGCATTCCAATGTAACAAATTCCGAAAGATCTTTCCATTTTCTTCGGACCAAATCCTTACCGCCCATTTGACCATAAAACATCTTGTTTCTCAATCTCGAATTGAATTTCTCTGGATGTGCCTCTGTTAGGATTATTAACGGGTTAAGCAGTTAAACAGGTACACGCGGTTGTTCTTGTAAAGTTCGTACTACGTACATACATACATACATACATACATACATACATACATACATACATACATACATACATACATACATATATATATATATATACGTAGCAACATATATGGGATATGTCACGAACATGTGGTTTTGCGGTTTATAACTTGGGGAGAAGGTATTGTGGCACGTCAAACAAGATTTGGATAGGTTCTTAATGACGAATTTTAACCACCTGCCAAGTTTATTAGGGCGCAGGACGTTGACACGCGACAAAAGCAATTAATTATTGACATAAATTTAACGAGTATTAATATTTCCTTTTTTATTTCTCTATCTCTTTCATCCATTATTACGTTCTCCAAACTACATTCATTAAGAAACATTTGCATTCTTTCTCGAAAATCGAAGTAAAAACGATCTTTTTTCTTTTTTTTTTTTTTTTTCTTTTTTTCTACGCTCGAATTTTTCTTTTCGAAAGAGGATCGAAAGAGGAATGATCTTGGTACAATTGAATTTACCTCTGGCCTCGTGAAACTCAAGGGCGATGTGAGCGTCCACGCCAAGTGAGAAATAATTGTTGACGACGTTCAAAGGAAGATTTTCCTTTGCCTTTCCACTGTCGTCGTCGTTTTGAATGTCCGGATTTCTCTCTACCACTAATTGCCATCTGTCCAATAATATAGTTTCGCTCTCGCCGATACTCGATAATATTTTGCCGATTGGTTCGTCGGTGTAACCACCACCCCAGCCAAGTGCTCTGGCCAAATCGTTTCCAGTACCAAGTGGAAGGACACCGACAGCAGGTGGTGATGAGGCACCGATTTGATCCAAAATAGATAAGACCCAACCGACTGTACCGTCCCCGCCACAAGCTAATACTCGCAAGTTTGGTACTCTCTTAAAGAGTTCCAATCTAAAAAAATTTTAAAAAAAGAAAAAAAGAATATATAAAAAAGAAAGAGAAAAGTGCATTTATTTGCTTATATATGCTGTAATTACTCTTATTAAAACAAAAATTGAACAATAAAAAAAAAAACAAGAGATTATTATTCATCGCATTCGATAGATCTTCGATAAATCTAAATCATGTTTCGTCGACCACTCCCCTTGAGATAGGCAACGGAGTCGTGCATACATGTAACACGTGTTGCCTATCGTTAGGAACAAAACAAGGAGTTTTCGTTTTACCCTCACCCGTTATACGCGACTCACGATGAATTTTATCTACGAAGTACGGCATGTTGCTAACCTCCAGGCGCGATAATTAATATTCCTACGTATAATTTAACTAAAATCGATAAATAATAATTGAATTGATAATAATACAATTTTTTTGTTCTTTTCCAAACTAAATTACTTCGCGTTCGGTTATTCATTATTTCTTTTCTACATTTAATAAAAATAAAAAAATAAATAAATAAATAAATAAATAAATAAATAAAAACAATTCGTTATACTTGCAAATTAAAATCGATTGCCCGTTTTTACGTAATTTTTTACATATAAAGTTAATCCGTGCAATTTATTATCCCGTCGATCGGAACATGGCGAATTTACGTTTCTTCAAAACGAATTTTATCAACTCGTATATCGAACGGTACAGGCGCGTGCGTTTAATTGCGATATTAAAATATTATAAAAAAGAGAGATTATTATTAATGTGGAGAAAAAGAAGAAGAAGAAAAGAAAGAAAGAAAGTAGGAAAGAAAAAAAGATAAAAAGAAAAAGAAAAAGATATTGGGTTATAATGTCTCACCCCATTTTAGGTCCGCCTTGGGTCAGATCGAAGACCTGTCGAGGATTCAAGAGCCATTGAAACTTCTGTAACAATTTAGCTCCCTGATTGCCTCCGGACTTTGGATTGATGAAAACTAATACCGGTCTTACGGTAGCGGTTGGAATTGGTTTGACAACCCAAAATTTTCCTTGATCCTCTTTCTGTTCCTTTTCCTTTTCCTTGTCCCTAGATTTCCTACGACTAGTATTAGAAGTCGACGGGCCACTTCCGCTTTTTCTTCTTTTCGGTGACTTTCTCAAGCTACTTTTGAAGCTACCCTTTCTCGGTAATTTCACGATCCAAGATGGCGGTACTATTATAGACGAATGCGTACCGAGTTCGCAATTCTCACCGATTTTGTCGACGTTAAAGCATGCCTCCTTGTTATGATAAGCAGCCTTACACCAGCTACAATTAACTGCGACTATCTCCTTCGATGTAAAACTCAGCTTCGATTGGAAGCTCTTACCGCAATTAGCGCATTTTCCCTTTTGCGAACGTCTATGTACCCAATGATGATTCGTTGTTGTTTGTTCACGATACTGTCGTACTCCAACGTCCCGGAAACTGGTCTTGCAGGTAAAATTCAAGCTAGGAGCGCACACTGCGTGTACAACGACGCGACAAGCGGAACACTTCATCCGTGGTCCATGTTTCTGCGAAAGAATTTATTCATTGTATGATATACACCTATTATTAGAGGTTTACAAAGTTTTTTTTGTTTCTTCTTTAATTTTCTTATTCTTTCTCTCTCTCTCTCTCTCTCTCTCTCTCTCTCTCTCTCTCTCTCTCTCTCTCTCTCTCTCTCTTTCTGTTTCTCGATTAACTAAAAAGCAAGCAACGTGATACGATCGTTCGACTCGGTAAGAAAAGAGAAAAGAAAAGGGAAAAGAGAAAAGAGAAAAGAAAAGAGAGTAGAGTAGAGTAGAGTAGAGTAGAAAAGCTTTCTAAGTTGATGGACTTTGATGTAGGACATACCTGTGCCCATGTACCTCACGTATTTGCATAAAACTCCGAACGCCGGAATGGGGCTTTTATGAATAATCTCTCTCGGTCTCGGCCCCGCGAGAAACCGAGTTACTACGTACCACCAGTGTACTTCGTATCCGGAAATAGGACGACCTCCCTTCCTACAACCTAACCAACCAACCACCCATCCACCCACTTTCCTACCTACCTACCTACCTACCTACCTACCTACCTACCTACCTACCTACCTACCCTATACCTCATATATCTCGGAGTATCCGGTATGGAGACCGAAGTCTTACTTATGGAAATGGTTTGACACGATTCCCTTGACACGATATAATTCTCTAATTCATGATTAAAATCTTTCATACTTTATTATTTCTATACGAGAATAGAGATACAGAGAGAAAGAGAGAAAGAGAGAAAGAGAGAGAGAGAGAGAGAGAGAGAGAGAGAGAGAGAGAGAGAAGGAGAGGGGAAACGTTATCTCGACGTTTTGCAATATCCATTGTCTAATTAAAGAATTTTTATTAGAAATTAATTCTCATTTCTTCCATTCTTGCTTCATATGGTGGATATGTTCGAAAACGATTTCTTTTTTTCTTTTCCTTGTTTTTTTTTTTTTTTTTTTTTTTTTTTTTAAATTTATTTGCAATAAAAAGAAAAAAGAAAATAAACGAATCGACGCTCGCGATAAATAAATGATCACTTTTATTTCGTAATCCGTATCGAAATTGACAATTTCGGGGAAGTAAAATAAAATTAAATAAAAATTCAAAATAAAAAAAAAAAAAAAAGATAGAACGAAGGAAAAAAACAACAATATTCCATAAAAGTCATTTTCTCCAAAGCAATTTCGAAATAATTAATTTAACGATGAACAAATTTAATCAATCGAAACACCCTTTCTCGAACGATCATTACTCTCTTCCCTAGTAATATCGAAAGATCTATTCTTACGACCTCAAGGCACTAAGTCTGATATATATATATATATATATATATATATATATATATATATATATATGTATGTATGTATGTATGTATGTATGTATACTTGGAGATACGAGGTATCGATAAACTTAACTCAGAGGCTACTTTCGAATAATACACTACAGGAGATGATCCTTAATGAAATTTTTTAGACACCTTTCGATTCCAACACCTACCTGCTCTTTTCTACATGGTCCTATCCTACTCTACCTTACCCTATTCTGTTATCGTAAAATCGATATCGATATTGATATCGATCACGATACCGATATCGATCCGAGAACTCGTCTAATTAGTCGAGCCCGACTCGTCTCACGAAATTACCTACTACACTACTACAACTACTATTACTCTACCACTAGAATCGTTTCATTATACATGCATGAAATAGTCCTTCTCGTTTATCAGTCTAACAAGAGATAATTAAAAGTCTCTCTCTCTCTCTCTCTCTCTCACTCTCTCTCTCTCTCTCTCTCTCTCTCTCTCTCTCTCTATCTATCTATCTACCTATCTATCTATCTATCTATCTCTTGCTCTCGCTCTCTCTCTCTCTTTCTCTCGATTAGTTGAAAGCAACTCGATGAGAAATCTTCTTAAACGTTTTTCTCATCCTACTTTAAATTTTTCAAAGGATTTTAACCTTGTTCTCATTTTATAAATCACTTCTTATATATATATATATATATATATATATATATATATATATATTACAAAATATATATATAAAACTTTATATAATATATATATATATATATATATATATATATATATGTATATATTTATAATAAACATGCATATATATATACATATATATAATACATATAATATATATAATGTATATAATTATATATAAATATATATATAAATATACACATATAATATATATTATTTATTTTTATTATGCGTGTATATAAATACACACACACACACATATATACATATAAGACGTGATTCATAGAAGTAGGACAAGTTAAAATGCTTAGAAAAATTTAAAATATATATATATATATATATATATATATATATATATATTACACTTTAAAGGATAGAGATGCTACTTTGAAATTGTGACAATTTTAGTTTGAAATACGGTCGAGTGGACAACGAGCGGTTTTTCTAGAGGGTCAAGGCTATCTCTAGAAACGCCGACATCGTCGTCATCGTCGTCCTAGTCGTCGTCGTAGTCGTCGTAGTCGTCGTCATTGTCGTCGAACTCCTTGCGTATACCCTTCTCCGTTCGTGCAAAAGAAGCGTTTTAGATTACGCGATATATCTCAAAGTCTTACGAGATATAGACGATTCAGAAAAGAGAACACGACTCGATAAATACGATTCTTCGAACGACCCTCATAACCGAGAAAATCATTTCCGTTTTCAATAATAATTATATCCCTATTTTATGGGATTTAACTTTAATAAATTTACGCATTAATCTTTCGTTTACGCGAATATAATCTTTCAACGAGACATAAAAAAAAAAAGAGAAAGATAAAAAAATTTTTTACGATCAAATAATTATTCATTAAGATTGAAAATTAAAAAAAAAATAATAATGAAAGAACCCCCGTCGATTTTTTCATTTTTCATCGACGGAGTGCACTAAACAAAAAAACAAATTTGTTTGATTCCCTAGCCAATACTTTTTAAATTCGTAAAAAACTATCGAGAAATTAATAATAATAATAATAATAATTATTATTATTATTATTATTATTATTATTATATAATTATATTTATTATAATATATAATAATAATTATAATTATACTTATAATATACTTATAATTATATTATATATATTATTATTATATTATTATAATAATAATAATAATTATTATTATTATTAATTAATTATTTATGTTATTAATTATTATTAATTATTATTATCATTATTATTTATGATATTAATTAATATTATTATTATTATTATTATTATTATTATTATTATTATCATTATTGTCAATATTATCATTATTATTATTATTATCATTATTATTATTATCATTGTCATTATCATTATTATTATTATTTTTTTTTTTATTATTATTATTATTATAACAATAACAACATAGTAAGTTACAAGGTAGTATTGTGATCTTAAAAGTTCATAGACAATTTTAAAAACCGATTACTACTTCTTCGAAACTTTCCAAACTAATTTCTTTTTCGCGGATTGGAAAACTATCTTAGAAATTTGTTTACGATCTCAAAAAAAGAAAAAAAAAAAAGGAAAAGAAAAATATCTCGATATCAGTCCAGAAACTTTTGGCACCTTGTCAAATACAACGCTCCTTCAAAAAATTCAAGATAATATTCGATTCGAAAAGAGAAAAAACAAAAAAAAAAAGAGAGGAAAAGAGGAAAAAAAATAAACTCATCAGAATCGCATTCAGCGAATAATTTTTTTATTCGTAATAATATTTCTTTCGATCGAAAGTTTCGAAATTGATATAGGGAGTATACTCGTTCGATTTTAAAACGAATCTATTTAACTTTTTGTAATCGACTCGTTCAATAGACAGATATTTATATATATATATATATATATATTTCTCTATCTATTTGTCTTTCTTGCTCTTATTCCGTATATTTCAATCGTACTTTTATTCCCCGAGCAATTAAATATTCAGATACGTGCAGTCGATTTAAACGAATGCGAGGCAACTCGACTCGACTCGACTCGACTCGACTCGATATTCTCTATACTTTTGTAATCGATAGTCGCTCATACGGATATTTTTGTTTTGTCCAAACGATTTATCGAGAATCATGCTGAGAGTTGGTTATAGTTTTCTCTCTCTCTCTTTCTTTCTCTATCTCTCTCTCTCTCTCTCTCTCTCTCTCTCTCTCTCTCTCTCTCTCTCTCTCTCTCTCTCTCTCTCTCTCTCTCTCTCTCTCTCTCTTTCTGTTTCTTTTTACCAACGAGCAACGCCGTATGCTATCATGAAAATAAATTCTACTGGAACGCATGATTTGTAAATGCCATTTTATATACGTACAAGAGAGATACGTATTTTTATTGTTTTATTATTATTTTATTTACGTATTTCATTTTTACTTCTCCTTTTTTTTTTCTTTTCTTTTTTTTAATAGATCGGCCGGAAAGATTGTGAAGGTGACGACACGATTTGAAAAAAAAAAATATATATATATATATAAATTATAAAAAGAAAATAAAAAAAAAAAAAAAAGAAATATATAATACATATACGTATACATGCAACGAATAAATCTTATAAATTTCAATCGAATAAATTTTATTCGTTCCCGATCAATTTCCAGTTACAATAGATACGCGCGAATGTTAATTGATTGGTATGTATATTAATTGAAGAAGCAAAAAAAAAAAAAAAAGGAAGAAAAAACAATTATTATTATTTTGTAAACATATGAAATTAATCGATTTTTCTTGTAACGTCGAATTATTAAAGCGTTTATGAATTGTGTATTAAAAGTTTTTCGGTACGTGTTTTCTTTTTTTGTTTACACTCTTTCCTTGCATCTCTCTCTCTCTCTCTATCTATCTATCTATCTATCTATCTATCTATCTATCTATCTATCTATCTATCTATCTATCTATCTATCTATTTATCTATTTATCTTTTTCTCATCTCTACATACTTCATTGAAACATAGCAACAAGCTATATGATGACGTTACTCGACTACGACGACGATGACGACGACGACAACGACGACGACAACGATAGAAGCGTACGACTCCAATTATGTTTTCCGAGGTGATTCATTAGCGTTAGAACATCGAAACGTGCAAACGAGTTTTTAATAGCGAAAGTCTTCGTCATATCGTAACAGGATATTAGAGTGGCATTGAGTAATTTATCTCGGAGGCTCCCCGTTGATTTTATGCGATCATTGAAAAAAAAAAAGAAGAAAAAAGAAAAGAGAGAAGAAAAATGAGAAGGAGAGAAAGAGAGAGAGAAAGAGAGAGAGAGAGAGAGGGTATACTCTTTTTTTCGCGTGTCAAAAAAAAAAAAAAAAGAAAAAAGAAAAATAAAAAAAAATTTGATATAATACTAACGCAAAGTCATTTAGGCTCCTTGCTTATTCTTTCGTTAATAAAACGTTTACCATTACTTTTTTTTCTTCACCTTTCTTTTTTTCTTAATGGATAAAAAAGAAAGAAGAAAAAAAAATAAGATGAAGGATTTTCAATTAAAATTCACGGCTAAAGTCGTTCCCGTTAATGAGTATAATGAGTATGATGATGATTGCCGGCATGATTATTCTCTCTCTCTCTCTCTCTCTCTCTTTCTCTCTTTGTCTCTCTTTTTCTTTCTTTCTTTATATATATATATATATATATATATATATATATATATATATATAATCTACTTTATGTTAAATACATAATATATCATATATATTTAAGCGAATTTGATTCGTAATATCTGAAAAAATATAGAGATCAAATGTTGTTGGTCGTATCCTAATAAAAATTAAGAACGTAATTACAACTAAAAGAGAGGGGAAATAGAGAATAAAAAAATACAAAGATAAGAGAGAGAGAGAGAGGAAGAAAGAGATTTAGGACGATAAGCACAAAGAACGTGAAATAAGCGTGCTCGTGCAATTAGTATTCTTAATAATCGTATTTTTTCGAGGGATCAACGCAAACGAATTACAAGTTAAAAAGATTTAAAACAGAAGAGAAAAGAAATAAGATAATAGAGACGAAGTAAATGAGATAGATAGATAAATAGATATACATACACACACATGTGTGTGTATGTGTGAAAAAAGAAAGAGAGAATATTTTTTCTTTAACATCCTAAATTTCATTCCTTCGCTTTTTTTCTTTTATGAAATATATTTGATTTAAATAAATTCATAGAAAGAAAAAGATAGAAAATGTTTCACGTCTACAAAATTTTACGATTGACTAATTTCTACTATTTTCTTTTTTTTTTTTTTTTTTTCTTTTTATACGAATACGTACACACAAATCGTCACTTTTATATCTATCGTTCGTATATCTATTGATATATTTTAAATGAACGATTAAATGTATAATATCTGTGTATAATCTAGTTACACACGCACATATTATTTTTTTATGTGTTTACGATCTTACCGAACAATCATTGACGTAACAAAAGTCACCAGATGCAGCTGTTGGTACCCAAAAATGTTCACCATTGTATGCAGTACCACCCCAATCGGGGGTCGATCGGAGTTCGCGTTGACCACCACTCGCGGCACCTTCTTCCCTTCCTCTGAAACGATAACACAATTTTTTATTCTCTAGTGTTCCCAGTTTTATATTTAAATTACTTCAATTATTTTATTTTATTCGCGATGAATAAACTTATGCGAACATATGTAATTGGCATATTAATTTAATTGATTGATCGATTCCAATCAACCCCTTCGCATTTGCACGAAGTAGATATATTATAACTTGTTTTATATCGAGTAGACAGTTAGAAGCAACGACGAGACGATTAGAAGAATGCGATTAGCTTTTGTATAAGAGAGATAGAGAGATAAATAGATAGATAGTTAGATAGATAGATAGATAGATAGATAGATAGAGAGAGAGAGAGAGAGAGAGAGAAGGATAATAATAAAGATAAAGAAAAAAAATGTTCATCTCTCAAAAATCGTGCAAAAGCCATATAATATGTTATACATAGATTAAATTATATTAGATTCAAGTTTTCGAATTATATTCGAGTTTGCTGATATATCAAAGTATATCAAAATAATATACAAACCTTTGTCAGTACGGGTTATTTACTACATAAAAAATAAACCAATTTTTTTCTTTTTCTTTTTTTTTTTTGTAATCCCTTCATTATTTTTTCTTTCACGCAAAAATTTTTTTCACGCATCGAATTATTTTTTCTTTTTCTCTATTCTTTCTTTTTCTTCAAACTTACATTATTCAAATCTGCTCGGAGTCTTCGTTCTTTTCTTTCTTTCTCTTTTTTTTTTTTTTTTGTTCTTTTTTCTTCTTTTACACATCGTTTCGATTTTCGATTAAATTATACCGGAAGGGGATTATTTATAGACATTATAAATGTGCGGTTTTAAAAGTGCAGCGAACTTTTAATTTTTTTTATTTTCCCCTTTTTTTTTCACCGACTCCGACATCTCTTCCCTCGGATATTCCTTTAATTTTTATTATGTATTTCTTTTTTTTTGTTTTTTTTTTTTTGTTTTTGTTTAGTTTAATTTTTATTATCTTTTATACTCTCACCCTGCGGTTCATCTTATTCCCGTAACACTACTTCCCTTTCTTTTCTCATGCCCTCCATCCTATTCAAATATATTTTTTCCCTCCACGAAGTATCCTCGATTCATGGATAAGATGTCATTTTTCTAATTGTTTCTCAATGACAATGTTTGTAGAAAGAATTTCAAACGAGAGCCACCGTCAAAGGAAATACTGAAGGTAAATTACATCTCTCTCTCTCTCTCTCTCTCTCTCTCTCTCTCTCTCTCTTTTCCTCTCTCTGTCTCTGTCTCTGTTCTGTTTCTTTATCTATGTCTCTCTCTCTCTCTCTCTCTCTCTCTCTTTCTCTCACTCTTTCTCTTTGAGTCCTAAGGGTAAGTCGGCTCCTCCGTTGAAAGGATCCAATATCGGATTGCAGGATCTCCCCGAAGTACGGTTACATAAAGAATTTACGGATGCTTTAAATTTTCAAGTGCGGTTGTCGTGGTAACGGTAAGAAGAAGAGTAAACGAGAGAGAGAGAGACAAAGAGAGACAGACAGAAAGAGAGAGAGAGAGAGAGAGAGAGAGAGAGAGAGAGAGAGAGAGAGAGAGAGGATGTGGATGCGTTACCTGCGATGCAATTTTAATCGTCGCCATTATTAATAAACTAAGACCATAAATTTTTCTTTACTTTCTTATTAAAACGATTTAGATATGAGATGAGACATAGAATTGAATTTATTGATATCAAAATATCCAACAGATTTTATTGTATCTATAAAATTATGTATAAGTGTATGATGATAATCATTAGAAATTCTTTCTCTCTTTCTTTATCTTTCTATCTATTTATCTATCTATCTGTCTGCCTATCTATTTATTTATTTATTTATATCTTTTTTTTTTATAGACATCGTGTAAATGATTAGATTGCGAACGTAATTATAATTATTAGAAAGAATGCTTTTTTCTCTTTTTTATTTTTTATATATATATCGTATATATTCTATTTTTATCTTTCATTAGCTCGATACATTTTTCGTAGGACAAATACGTGTATCTTTTGGACATTTTAAAATTGTTTAATTTTCAGCAATGATAATTATTAGATATAAATTATTTCTCTCTCTCTCTCTCTCTCTCTCTCTCTCTCTCTCTCTCTCTCTCTCTATCTATCTATCTATCTATCTATCTATCTATCTATCTATCTATCTATCTCTATCTTACACATTTCTCGAATGACAAATCGTGATTAAAAAAGAAAAAGTACATCTTTCGGACACTTTGAGAAACACTTGCGAAAGTTTAAACGCCTCTTTAAAAAATGTAGAAGATCTTGCAAAACAAAGAAAGAAAGAAACAGAAAAAGAACTAAGGAAAGAAAAAGAGAAAGCGAGAGAAAAAGAGGGTTAACAGTCTGATAACATCAACGGCGCTGATTTTTCCTACTTTTCTTCCACTTTCCGTAAAGAGATCTGATGATAGTGTTGTTGTTGTTATTCTTCTTCTTCTTCTTCTTCTTCTTGGTGGTGATTGTGATAGTAGAGAGTAGTAGTAGTATTCTAGTAGTAGTAAGGAAGGGTGGTTTGTGAGGATTTTAGAAGAAAGGGGTTCGTACCTTGAGTCTTTCGTATCGTTAAAGTTTCAAATGAAATTTGGTATACGTTCTAAAACAAAAAGAAAGAGAGAAATAAAGAAATAAAAAGACAAAGAGAGAAAGAGAGAGAGAAAGAGAGAGAGAGTCCTCTCTCGTTGTGCGTAGAATTGGATCTTTAATAATGTATGCCGGGAGAGCTAATGAAAAATTCAGGAGTTAGTCCAGAAGAAAAGACAGAAAAAGAGAGAGAGAGAGAGAGAGAGAGAGAGAGAGAGAGAGAGAGAAAGAGGAAATGTGTTTTGTGGTGTACCAACTTCGACCCACAAAATTTTCATCTTGTCGATTTGCTCCTCCAAAGATTGCTTCCTCTTCCCTTTTCTCTCTCTCTCTCTCTCTCTCTCTCTCTCTCTCTTTCTCTCTTTCTTTTTCTTTCTCTTTCTTACTCATACGCACATGGAGATACACATATATTTTTTACCATAAGCGAAAAAGAATTTATGAAATCTTTCTTTGTTTCTTTTCTTTTTAACGATTCATCGATACAGAAAGAGAAAGAGAGAGAGAGAGAGGGAGAGAGAGTGAGAGAGAGATAGATGCCATTTGCATAAAAAAAAAAGAAAAGTAAAAAATATTTTTCTTCCTTCACAGAGTTTCGTATTTCGTTGTAACAACGTTAGAAATATGCAAACAAGAAATGCATCGACGAGATTTATTTCGATGTATATATATATATATATGCATTTCGATACATATATATATATATATATGTATATATACATCAGATCCGATCTACTTTCTCCAATACGGCTAAACATTTTTCCGATAATCGACCGAGCCTGAAGAACACATCGAAAGAGAGAAAGAGAGAGAGAGAGAGAGAGAGAGTTTTCTGCAAAAAAACAAGAGAAAGAGAGAAAAAAAGTGTAAACACGACGGTACCTGTGCCTTTTTAACAGATTTAATTTTCCTGCAATATTTTCCGCAATAACGAACACACGTTTCGGTACATTTCAAGATCGTAAAAAAACTTTAAGATTGTAATCGCATATCGCGCATATCGTATTCAATTTCTCCGTTTCTTTTTTCTTTCCTTTCTTTTTTTGTTTTTTTTCTTTCTTTTCTTTTCCTTTCTTTTCTTTTCTTATCTTTTCTTTACTTCACTTTATTTTACTTTACTTTACTTTACTTTATTTCTCTTGGCAAAGAAAAAATTATGTTTCTCCGTTCGGACAAAATCTTAATACTAAACTTTCTACAACGTTTTGCATGTTTCTTACTTTTCTTTTCCCTATTTCTTTTTTTTTTTTTTTTTTTTTTTGTTCTTGCATCTTCTTCTTCCTCCCACGGAATACAAATTTTCTTATAATCGAAATTTTTTTTCGAAGGAATATGCAATATGCAATAATGTCGGGATGTAAACGTTCTGTTTGTTTTCTTGTTCGTTTATGCGTACGATGGGGAAAAAAAATGCGACGCGTTTGAAACGAACGTGAAAGAAAAAAAAAGAAAAAAAAAAGGAGAAAAAGATAAAAGAAAAAAAAACGCGGGAAAAAATCCCACGAACGATTTTTTTCTTTTTTTTTTTTTTTTTATATGTTCATTTCGCTTTTTCTCTCTAGCTGATTTCTCCTACTCGAACGTGGATTATTATCATGCGTTATCGTTATTGTTATTTTTATTATTATCATTATTGTTATTATTAGTATTAATATTATCATTATTTTTATTACTTAGCTTTTTTTCCAAACAATTATTTTTTTTTCTTTTATCTTGTTCTTTTTTTTTTTTCATGGGGTCAACGAGACTCCCCGAACAACGAGAGTTGAGCAGCAACTGGCGAGAGATCGAATCGATAAAGCTCGTTTAATTGAATGTCGATACGGACACGCGGAGGAACAAAAAAAAAAAAAAGAAAAGAAAAAAAAGCGGAAGAAAGACACAAAAAGAAAAAAGGAAATAAAAAGAGAAAAAAAAAAAAAAGGATTAACGAGACGGGCTTTCGATTGGACGATCGAATTTTATATACGATACTATTACCTCTGTTAACATATCCTTTTATGTTGATACGTCTCTTTCTTTTTCTTTCTTTTTTTCTTTTTTTTTTTTTTTTTTAAACTACATTTACAGCGTATCAATTATAACGTAATAGTTTCATTTAAATCTTCACGATCGAGTAATCGATATCTCGAGGAAAAAGTTTAATAGCTAAATTCTATCTCATTTTTTTTTTGTTTTTTTTTTGTTTTTTTTGTAATGATCCTCGGCGATGGTCGGAAAGAAAAAAGAAATTAAAAAAAAGACAAAAAAATGTTACGTTTAACGTGTGGATATAAAAAGGGACAAAAGATTTTTATTCGATCATGTAATCAAAAAAAAAATTAAAAAAAGAGACAGAGAGATAGAGATAGAGATAGAGAGAGAGAGAGAGAGAGAGAGAGAGAGAGAGAGAGAGAAATGAAAAGAATTTTAGATCAAACGATACGTTAAAACGACACGAGTCGTATGGGTCACCATAAACCTTCTACTGTCACTATTGTCGTTGCTTGTGGACCCTGCGATCTTCTTGATATGTAATAAAATATGTAGAGGACTCTCTCTCTCTCTCTCTCTCTCTCTCTCTCTCTCTCTCTCTCTTTCTCTCTTTTCTGTCTCTTTCTTTCTCTCTTGAAGAAAAAAAAAAAGGAAAAAAAAAAAGTTCCCTTCGTAATTTGTCGCCAAGTAATGGCATGAAGTGCGTAGAGAAAAGAAAGAAAAAGGTAGAGAAAGAGAGAGAAGAAAAAAAAAGAGAAAAAAAACTCAGGTTTGATAAAACTCACATTACTTCAAAATCAAAATCAATGGGATGAATAAAAGGAAACATCCTTACACGAGTCCCTCGTGTATATTCATACACGTAAGTTACATTCCGTGTAACGATATATATATATATATATATATATATATATATATATGTATGTATGTATGTATGTATGTATAAAGAAAAAAAATAAATACATATATGTATATATGTACTTCGATATATGCAAGTTAGTATAGATCGGGATTCATGTCGTAAATCGATCGACAGGGATTCAATTTTCGATAAATAAATCTTTGATGAAGATCGTACGATGAGAAAGAAAGAATGCTACAGATATATACGCGCGAACGCACGCAGGTTTGCGTTTGAAGGATTTTTTTCAAGAAGGAGAAAGAGAAAAAAAGAACTGAGAAAGAAAAACGAGTATCGCCGATGTTCTAAAAAGACGATATCTCGAGAAACGTTAGCAAACAGGCAATAGGTAATACAGTCTGATGAGCCTATAAGTAGAGCAAGAGAAAAAACAGAGCAAGAATAAAAAGAGAGAGAGAGAGAGAGAGAGAGAAAGAGAGAGAGAGTAGTTTATAAAATCGAAAAGTTTGTGAGAAAGAGAAAAAAGGATAGAGTTAGAAGTAGAACGAGCAAACAGTAATAAAAACAACAACAACAACAACAACAAAAACAACCAGAATAACAACAACGATAATATTAACAATAAAAACAACGACCGCGAAAAAGAAAAACCCACAACAACGATAACGATAACAATAATAATAACAACAAAAACAACAACAACAACAACATCGAGAAGAAAGAGACTTGTCCCATTCAGCAGACGTACCCACCCTCTTGGAGGTCGGGCCTCGTTGGTTCCAGGTAGTAACGCGGTGTATCTTGTTTGAACCTCGGTTGGTAGAACGATGTCGACGCTTTTAGATCTGATACTTTGTTGCGGAACGTCTAGGGAATGAGAATCTTCGGACTTGTCGTTTTTGTTATTGTTAAAACAGGAATCGACGGAGGCAGCCCTATCCCTTTTAAGTTCGGGTACAGTGAGAAATATGTCTCTGACGACGAGTTTGCAGTTGTCCGATTTGGAGTCGATCTCGTCTTTATTACGATCGGGTTCCTCGTTGTCGTTAACACCGGTAACACCGACAGCCCCGTCATCGTCCTTGTCTTCGTCTTCGCGCGATCCCGAGAGTGAGGAAGGTAAGTCGGGAGGGTAAGAGGTAAGTGCCTCTTGTCTCGACAATTTCGGATAAGCTATCGACCTTCTCCGTTGTCTCTCGGGATATAGTTCGACCTTGACCTCGGATGTAACGCTGGTCGTGCCGATTAAATTAGAGGTAACGATATCGGAGTCATCGTTGGTTTCCGTGATGATTACGTTGGACGAAGGAGACGGAGATGGTGATTCATCGGAGGTTTTTTCGGTGAACGCGGTAAAAGTGACTCTTATTTCTGGACTACCGTCTCTCTTGGATTCGAACTTGTAATCGAGCTCGTTGTCAGACGCATTCTCTTCCTCTTCGTCCTCGTCGGCATTGTCAAAATCGTTGACATCGCGATCCTCCTCGGTTCCGGACGCTTCTTTATCCTCGTCCTCGTCGTCTCTAGACGAGGAAGCTGTAGTGGTGGTAGTGGTGGTAGTTGTTTCGTCGTCGTCTTTGCTAAGAAAGAGACTCTTGTATTCCTCGACGCATGCACAATGATAACAACCGGAAACCTGTATGGTCGGTGTTTCTACGAATTTTCGAATCGCACCGAGGGACGATTGCGACGGTGGTAAACCGACGTTTCTCTCATAAACGTCGAAACTCTTGGAACGTTGTCCAGTTTGAAACTGTGGTACTCTTAAAGTAGACGATCTTCTTCCACCACGTCCAACCGAATCCTGTGATCTTGCAGGTGAACAAGAGGAAGACGAGGAGGACGTAGTTCTCGGTGATCTCGACGCTTCGCCGTAATAAGAAGAACCACCGGTACCACCACCACCACCACCACCTGTCGCATCGTCCTGTCGTTGTGCCTCCAGTTGGATCTCGTCGAAGGAGGCCGATCTTACTTGTTTCGGTACTTCCAAACTCGACTGCGACTTCATTTCCGCGCCCGTAGGTGTGCGCGACCTCTTGAAGGTCGAACGCAATCTCTGCATTATCACTTTGCAGCTATCTTTCTAAAGAGGATAATTCCTCCTGATAGTTAGTTCTTCGACGAGCTACGTCCGAGATGTACAGGTTAATCGAATTTTTGTATTCCAACCACTGACTCGTATTATCTTCTTCTTTTTTTTCTTCTTCTTCTTCTTCTTCTTCTTCAATCGGTCTTCTCCTCGTCCTTACTTTCTCTTCTTCTATGTCTTTTTCTTCTTCTTTTTCTTCTTCTTCTTCTTCTTCTTCTTCACCGGCACGCTTCTTACCAAGCTGCCTTAGTAGCAGGCGCTTAGCCTCGGTGAAGAAGTCGTTGACCTCGGTGCACCTCACCGACGACGAAGTGGTCGTCTCGAGTTGCCCTCGATCGCACCCTTCCTTCGCGGTGAACTTAACGGCCGATCTGCAGCCCATCCTAAGTCTCTTCCCTGATATCACGACTTCCTCTCTTCCTCCTTCTCCCCTCCTCTTCCTCCTCCCCCCCTCTTCTTCCTTTTCCTCCACCACCACCTCCTACTCTTCCTCCTCCTCCTCCTCCTCCTACTCCCACTCCTACTCCTCCTACTCTTTTTCCTTCTCCTTCTCTTCTTCTTTTTCTTCTTTTCTTTCTTCTTCTTTTTCTTCTTCGTCGGGGTAACAGCTGATCGGCTAGGACGCTAACGCGGATCCGTCCATCGGACTTTTAAACGCGAACAAAACCGCAAAGTTTTTCAATCTTCTACGACGATTGACGATCATAACGATATCTTTAATTTATAGAAACTAAACTAAACGCAAAATTTATCGATTATCACATCAAAACGATGCGTCCTGTCTGATATCGTCCTGCTGTCACTCTTCAGTAATTTGAAGTCATTTCGATCCAAGATTGCATCACGAATTTTTGCACTCTTCCTTCTCCTTCTTTTCCTCCTCCTCCTCCTCAGCCTTCTTTTTCTTCTCTTTATTATTATTTTTTAATATTATTATTATTATTTTTATTTTTCAATTCTTTCTTGTATTTTTATTTAATCAAGAAAAATATCTCTGTTATTGTTTGAACGATCGTCGAACGAAATGATTGACGATTTATTTGCTTCCTTTTTTTTCCGTTGGTTTGAAATCGAAAACTCGCAGACTTTTTCCCTTCTCTCTCTCTCTCTCTCTCTCTCTCTCTCTCTCTCTCTCTCTCTCTCTCTCTCGCTTTTTTTTTTAACGCCGAGATAACCGCTATCAGCACACGTTGATCACCGGACAAACCAAACTCTAGCGAAATATGAGTGTGTGTATATTATCGGATACGAACGTCGGTTTATCTGTTATCACCCACGCGCTTCGGTCACGGTTTTGTGGTACACGTGTGGATCATGCTTCTCAACAATGTCGATGCGCTCGTTGGTCCTATTCCATCGGTTCTTTATTTATTATCATTTTTATTATTCTTTTTTTTTTTTTTTTATTTTCTTCTTGCTCTTTGCGATTCAAACCACGACGAGAAAGGGATGTAGAATGATAAAGTGAGAGGAATAGATCGTTCAAAAGAGACACCAGACGATTCTTCTTTCACGACGAGACAGTCCCTTCACGACCAACTGACATAATCGATGCGACGACTCTTTAACCTTCATTTCCTTCTAACTTTTTCTTACTTTTTCTTCATGAAGACAAGATGACAACGAACACGCCGACGACGAGGAGAACGTGGACGACGTTATTCGGTCAGTCACTCAGTTACTTACTTATTTACTTACTTACTTACTTGCTTACTTATTTACTCACTCACTCACTCACTCACTCACTCATTGACTCACGACGACGACGACGGCGACGACGACGACGACCACCAGGACGTTCTCGTCTCATGCCCGACGGAATGTCTTAATAGAACGACGATGACGACGATGACTGTGGCCCAATCGCGTGTCGACAAACATAGAACATTAAACGAGTTTATCTCATTAAACCGTATTACGAATTTTCATTGGGGAGAAAAAAAAAGAGAGAGAAAGAGAACGAAGGGAAAAAAAAGAAGAAGGAAATAGAAATAAACCGCAATGTCCGTCGTCGTCCCGGAACGACGACAAATGTGAAATAAATTATCGTAAAGTTTGTCCGTCCTTGATAAATGTCTTCCTGCTTTATATTATTATTTTTCTTCTTCTTCTTCTTCTTCTTCTTCTTCTTCTTCTTCTTCTTCTTCTTCTTCTTCTTCTCTTCTTTCACTTCCTTCCTTGCTTCCTTCTTTTTCTTTTTCTTTTCTTTATTTCTTCCTTCACTTTCTTCCTTTCATCACTTTCTTCACTTCCTTCCTTCCTTCGATTCCGTATCGAAATCCAATTAGAAATATTCATACATCCAGTTTTGTTCGTACTACTACTATTACGACTACTGTTACTACTACAATTACTACTATTAGTACTAGTACTAGTATCCTATACTCTTCTCTAACCACCCCGCAACCTGCGGTAAGCTTGGATTATATTAGGGTGATGATATTTAAAGTTTGTTTGTTCTTGTTCCGACGGATACGTTCCCTTAACAATCTCACACGTTTAGAACGGGACCGGCACATTTAGAGACTTCTTC
This sequence comes from Vespula pensylvanica, assembly GCF_014466175.1. NCBI lineage: Eukaryota > Metazoa > Arthropoda > Insecta > Hymenoptera > Vespidae > Vespula > Vespula pensylvanica. The sequence continues at coordinate 2,314,066 of NC_057708.1, read as the reverse complement.
GAGAGAAAGAAAGAGAGGAGAGAGAGAGAAAGAGCGCGCGAGAGAAACAGAAAGAGATACGTGGAACTCGTTGAGAGTGAGAGAGACCGGCTGGATCTAATCGTTAGCACTGGCTTTGCCACCCTACGTGGACCTTACGCGCGCGTGCGAAAAAGGATTGGCTGTCGGTGGTGGAGAGACAGACAAATAGAGAAAGAGAGGGAAAAAGAGAAAAAAGATAGAAAGGAAAAAAGATAGAAAGGAAAAAAGAAAGAAAAAAAGGGAAAGAATAGTTGGAGGAATATATGCATACGTATGCACGTATGCACGTTTATATATATATATATATATATATATATATATATATGTATATGTACATATATGCATATACGTATTATATATATCTAAGTATATATTTGTAAGTATTTATGTATTTATGTATTTATTTATATATGTATGTATATATGTAAATATGTATGTATTTATATATTGTATTATGTATGTATTTATGTACATATGTATGTATGTATGTATATATATATATATATATATATATATATATATATATATATATACATACACACGTAGGTGTGTCTATCTCTCTCTCTCTCGCTTTCTCTCTCTCTCTCTCTCTCTCTCTCTCTCTCTCTCTATCTCTCTCTCTCTCTTTTACCGTGAATTAGTCCTAGTGGGGATGAGAGAACACAGGAGCAACGTGCCGTGACAGGGTAGACTGCTCGGACTAGTGACCAGGGCTCAGCAATGCCGGTTGCTTCGGAGCTTGCTCTGCCGTTAGGGGTTGGCTAAAGAGAGTAAGAGAGAGGAGGGGGGAGAGAAAGAGAGAGAAAGAGAAATAACGACACTATGCCTCTCTCTCCCACTCCTATCGCCTATCTCGCTCCCACTCTCGTTCTCTTCGGTCAGACATGCGCCCTTTTATCATGCTCTCTCTCTCGCTCTCCCTCTCTTTCCCTCTCTCTCTTTCTCTCCTTCTCCTTCTCCTTCTCCCTCTCTCTCTCTCTCTCTCTCTCTCTCTCTCTCTATCTCTCTCCCCCTTTATCCTCTTTGCGTGTATATGTATATGTATACATGTGTATATAGATATGTGTATATCGATACACTAAACCAACCAATATTACTAACACATAGTTTTGTATACGTATATGTGCTTAGAAAGAGAGGTGGAAGAAACCATGTGTGCCTACCTCTGCTTTTCTACTATATATATATATATATATATATATATATATATATATACACATATATACATATATATATTATATGTATATATATATGTATATATATATATATTATATGTATATATATATGTATATATTGATGTACATGTATTGCCTCGTCATGTTCGGCAAGGGCAAACACGTGCGATTTTTTTCTTCCTCCGCCGATTTTATTATACAAGCCTACCTACTATCTCTCTCTCTCTCGCTCTCTCTCTCTCTCTCTCTCTCTCTCTCTCTCTCTTTCTCTATCTATCTATCTATCTACCTATCTATCTATCTATCTATCTATCTATCTATCTATCTATCTCTCTATCTCTCTTTCTTTCTCTTCTTCCTTTATCCACCCCTATCGTATCTCAAAAGACGTAGGAATCATTCCCGATAAGATGTACCCTTCTCCTAACGCTGTTTCTAACGTCGTTGGAACACTATTTATCTATGTGTTTTCTATGAATGTTTTTTCTCCCCATCTTCTTCCTTTTCTTCTTTTTTCTTTGTATTCCTTTTCTTTCCTTTTCGTTGTTCGTCTTACGTTCAACACGAGTGCGATCGTCGCAGAGTAATTGCAATTGCGCGATGAAAGAGTAAAGTATCTACTCGCGTGTCGTACTATCTTTTCCTTTCTTATTGTTCTTATTTGTTGTTCGTATTGTTTTTTTTTTTTTTTATTTCATTTCTTTTTTCTTCTCTTGTTTCTTTTTTGTCTCTAATGATTATAAGTGTTCGTCAATCGATAACGTTCGTTGATGGTAACTAACGAAGCTTGCCTCTCTTCCGTATATTTTTTTTTTCTTTTTTCTTCCTTTTTTCCTCTTTCTTTTCTTTCTTTCTTTTTTTTTTTTTTTTTTCTTTTTCGAGAACTATCCCCGAGTTCTCGATTCTACCCTTGTAAAAGTGATGAGAACAAAATGGACTGTTGTTATTTAAGGACGCGGAAGTCATGGGAGATGGACCAGGGAGGAGTGAGGGGGTGAAGCGTGAAGGGGTAAGGGGGTGAAACAGTGAGAGCACGATTGTGTGCGAGTGAGTGCGAGGATTGAAAATGAGGGATCGAGGAATCGTACAGTAGCACAGTTAGTACTTAAAACGACGTTCGCTTATTCGTCGTACGTTTAAATCGCATCAACGAAAAAACTGTAATTATATTTTTTATTTGTAACGTTTATATTCGTTTTTCCGAATTAAAACTCGTCCGACGAGATGCATACGTTCGTAGGAGATTTAAAAAGAGAGAAAAAAGAAAAAGAAAGAAGAAGAACGTTTCTATTTTACGATAGGAAGTGTTTTATTTGATTTTTAAATTTTATTTATATCTTTTTGTAAACATATAAGAGATAAATCATTCTTAATGTTCATCGATATATCACATCGAGTAATTTGTTTTTCTCGATTCGTTCTAACATCAAATATTGTATTATCACCCGTTATATACTCGTAGAGATATATTTGACGATGATTGAACGATGTCAAATAGAAAGAAATAAATAAAGAAATAGAGAAAGAAAGAAAAGGGATATGGGAGAATAATTAGAGAGACATTACGAGATAAAAATAAGAGAGAGAGAGAGAGAGAGAGAGAGAGAGAGAGAGACAAAAAAATAAATAAATAAATAAATGAATGAATAATGCGAAATACACGAAATATATATATATATATATATATATATATATAATACGAACTAAATTATGTACTAATATAATTTAACTTATGTATTAATACGATAATCATAAAATATAACAACAAACAAAATCGTGCGACGGGACAAATTTTCTAAGGACAATATTTTCCCGCCCTTTTCAAACAATTTTCTATACAAACGTGAACGATTAAATCGAAGTGAAAAAGTCTGACTAAATATCGACATCGCATATGCGTCTTGAAACGCGAGTATTTACAACCACTACTATACCACCAACAATCAACAATCAACAACCAACCAACCAACCAACCAACCAACCAACATTTAAAAACGCGTCACAAACTCATATTCAAATTCGGAAGGAGTGATCCATTTCTCGAAATAAACATACTAAAGAATGATTTTCCTTAAGAATGAATTGCACGTTACCACAAGAGATAGAAAGAGCGAGATAAAAAGAAAAAGAGAGAGAGAGAGAGAGAGAGAGAGAGGATTTCGTTGAAAGATGAATCGACGTTCCACGTTTCTTATTGAGATGAGAGATGAGAGGAACGGAACGGAACTCTCGTCTACTTTCTCTCTCTCTCTCTCTCTCTCTCTCTCTCTCTCTCTCTCTCTCTCTTTCTCTCCATCTGTCTGTCTGTCTGTCTGTCTAACTGTCTGTCCTTCTCTCTGTCTGGTAATATCGACGCTCGAGAGAAGCTTTCAAGTGGGTTTAGAGTTCCCTTTTTAATCTCCGACACTGAGCATAGTGGATATCGTTTCTCGCGATAGCGAAGAGAAGAAAGATGGTGGTAGATGCTAGTGTACGACGAACATCGTCCTACGAAATTCACAATGAGAGAAAAAGAGAGAAAGAGAAAGAAAGAGAGGAGAGAGAAGGTATAGATAAAATGGAATAAAAGAAAAGCGTTTATTTTTTCATAAACCTTACAATCTTATGTATGTGTATCTCTCTCTTTCTCTCTCTCTCTCTCTCTCTCTCTCTCTCTCTTTCTTTTTTCTTTCTTTCTTTCTTTCAATTTTATTTTCTTTCATATTTTCTTATTATTTCCTTTTTTATTTATTTCATTTTCCTTCTACTCTCGAAACATCTTGAAAATGGACTAATAATCTTACGCTTACATAGTAGGACAACGTGCGACGAGCATCGTACTTCGAAACTCACGATAAGAGAGAGAGAGAGAGAGAGA
>NC_057708.1:2308100-2309791 GCF_014466175.1 Vespula pensylvanica | reverse complement strand
TCTCTCTCTCTCTCTCTCTCTCTCTCTCTCTCTCTCTCTCTCTCTAGTTCTTTCAATTTTATTTTTCCTTTTAAATTTCGTATTTTTAGTCCTTTCCATGTTTCCTTCCTCTTTCTCTACCTTTTCCTTTTCCTTTTTCTTTTTTCCTTTCAACAAAAACATCCTGTAAAACGGATTAATAATCTAAGCTGTGCGACGTGCTGTTTCTCACAGCGACTCCAAAGTTAATTGAACGAAAGGAAGTAAGTAAGTAAGTAAGGAAGGAAGGAAGGAAGGAAGGAAGGAAGTATGTAAGAAATTGCCACGAAAGTGGCATTAGTGCGATTCTAAATTCAGCTTAGAAGAGAGAACGAAAGAGAGAGAGAGAGAGAGAAAGAGAGAGAGAGAGAACGAGAGAGAACGAGAGTATGAGAGAGTGAGAAAGAGAGAGAGAGAGACCTCTTTCGTATATCTACGCGTTGCGTTTCGTTCGATATCGATTGCTCTTGCCTGACTTTCGCATAAACGTCCCCCGCCCCTCTCTCTCTCTCTCTTTCTCTCTCTCTATCTCTCATTCTGTCTCTCTCTTTCTTCGTGTACGACGCAGTTAGGTTTCTCACTTTCTAAGCTTTAAGCGAATATTCTCTAATCTACTTTGTTCGCGACACGGAGATCAACTGAGATCATTTATCATTTTATAGAAGATAATTAAAATTTCTAATATCTGACTAACTTATTGACTAACTGATTCAATACATGAACTTATACATAAACCTAAATCTATATATATATATATATATATATATATATATATATGCATTTATGTATATTTTATGCAAAAAAATATATTATACCAGAACAACAGCTGTTTGTTATAGAATCTCAATCTTTCATGCTAGATAGTTTCCGTATAAACGCGATTGACCTTTTTATTCTTTCTCTTTTGAAAATCATCAGAATACAAATGATCTCTCTTTCTCTCTTATTTTGAGAGTCATCAGGATCTAAATGATCTCTCTATTTCTTTCTTCCTTTGTACATATACACCTACCATCACCAACAACTCAACGTTTTAAAACATCGCACGCTTTCGTCGCTAAGTATTCAAAGAGTTTCTATCTTTTTTTTTCTCTCTCTCTTTCTCTCTCTTTCAGTTCTTTATTTTCTCTCTCTCTCTCTCTCTCTCTCTCTCTCTCTCTCTCTCTCTTCTTCATCTTTCTTCCTCTTTTTAAAAGCATATCGTACTCTGCGTTTGAGATGGGTACGAATTTTGTACGTTATACTTCTTCTCTCTTTCTCTTTCGAGAAAGCTGTCACGAACAGAGATACGCAGTCACCGTTCAAAGATGAAACAAATCATTTTATTTCCAAAATAAAACCCTCTTCTGCTCGGCTCGTTCGAAAAAGGATAAAGAATATAATGAATATTCAAAGAAGTTCATCGCGATTAGGATATATTATCTCCTTTATAACTGATTCAAAAGATGAATTATATTTTTCCTTTCTTTTCCTTTCTTCTTTTTTTTCTTTTTCTCTTCTTTCTTTTTTCTCGTCTGAAAGATAAAGCTTTTGTCGTATCTATAATCCCACCCACTCTTTCTATCTCTAGCTATTTTATTTAACGTGTATATGAAAATTGGAAAAGTTGCAAGATCATATGTTCTCTCTCTCTCTCTTTCTCTCTCTCTCTCTCTCTCTCTCTCTCTCTCTCT
>NC_057708.1:2296428-2303928 GCF_014466175.1 Vespula pensylvanica | reverse complement strand
TCTCTCTCTCTCTCTCTCTCTCTCTCTTTCCCTCTCTCTCTCTCTCTCCCTCTCTCTCTCTCTCTCTCTCCTCCTTTATTTTAATAATGATAAAGTAAAAAATAAATAAATAAAATAAAACAGATGAAAGAAGGACAAAAAAGATGGGATAAAAGAGGGTGAGTTTTTATTTTTACATTCGTACGAGATACTTTTCTCTCTCAAGGCAGAGAAACAGAAAGAGAAAGAGAGAAAAAGAGAGGAAGAGAGAGAGAGAGAGAGAGAGAGAGAGAGAGAGAGAGAGAAAGCGAGAGAAAGAAAAATTAATTCTTCGTTTCCTTTTCACTTTTGTTGTTTCCTTTTTCTTTTTCTTTTTTTTTTTTTTTTTAGAGATTTCGAATTTTGCCAACCTTTCGTCATCGGTATCATCCGACGGTTTCGGATCTTCGCGGCACCTTAAGTTCGTGCCCTCCGCGAAATGCACCCGTTGTCCTAGATCCACCGAGAATCCGAGCAACCTACAATGCATACATCAGAACAACCATATCGTCGTATCAAACACAACTACGGTATCAAACACAAAGATTTTTTTTTTGAAGGGGTTGAAGAAGGAAGTAGGGTTTTTGAGAGGCCACACACACGCACAACTTTATCCGAATTTCTCTTGATGATATCTAATCGACATCTATAATTTTTGTCCGTCTCAATCTTTCTTTCTCAATTTTTCCCTCTCTCTCTCTCTCTCTCTCTCTCTCTCTCTCTCTCTCTCTCTCTCTCTCTCACTCTCTCACTCACTCTATCACGATCTCTTCGAATTCGAAATATTTGAAAGATTTGCGATTGATAAGACGATAACTAGATATAAAATTGTAATCGTATGATAATATCGTAGAAAGGATTGGTACGAAGCTTTTTATTCCAATTTTTTAATAACTCGATCATTTCGATCATTTTGATCTTTGTGAAAAACAGATATATATGTATATGTATGTTGTATATTTGTTATATAATGAATTTATTTATTATATGTAAGAATATATATATATATATCAATATTATATATTTATTATTGAAAATAATTATCATTTTTTATTTAACATTGAAGAACAGTATTTGCAATATATATATATATATATATATATATATATATATAAAGAAAAAAATAAAAAAAGAATAAAAAAAATATTTGAATCAAAAAATACTATTCGAAAAACACTGTTGCTTGTGGAGGAAAATAAATAAAAAAAGGGCAAATAATCGAAGAATGTGTGACCCCTCGAAATGTAATAAAAAAGGAAAAAAAGATAGTTACAATTAAAAAAAAGAAAAAAGTAGAAAGCTCATCAATATTATTACACCCAGCGACGTAGCGATCATTATCATTATATTATCATCATTTTATTTTTAGTATTTTTATGATTATTATTATTATTAATATTATCGTTATTATTATTATTATATATATTTACATATCTTTAACCACCAACACCATCATTATTATTACGTTATACTTATTTTTATTATTAGTGTATTATTATTGTTATTGTTAATATTATTATTATAATTTCATTATTATGATTAGCATCCTTATTACGTTCCACCTTCGCAAAATATAACCAAATGAGAAATCCTTAAGCTGATTACATATAAATTGGATTAATGAGAGAGAAAGAGAGAGAGAGAGAGAGAGAGAGAAAGAGAGGTAGAAAGAAAAAGAGAGAAAGATATGTCATAAATGAATAATAATAATAATAATAAAAATAATAATAATTCAACGAAAGAAGATTGTATTTATTGCGATAATGATAAGTACGAATACTATATGTATAATACTATTTACATATATTATTTATACAGTATAAAACAGTATCTTTGCAATTATAATAATTCATTGATATCATTAAACTACATAATAAGGCCCATACGATAAATAAAAATCCATAAGACTGTAGATCAATTTCAGATTAAAAATATGACGAGGGGTTGAATGATATATTTCAAGGGTTTATAAGCATTATATCTCAACGCATTATACACACACACACGCACACACACATACATTCACGCACACATACATTACAAGTTGGAAAACACGTAGATACAGTAAATCAAACGAGATGAAACAACGAATACAGAATATCTAAAGATAAACAATCGTTTCGATAAATAATACGTTTCCAAAGATAATATATCGTTCGTATTATTCGTTATTATTTTATTATTATTCTGTTTGTTCGTTCATTTTTTTTTTTTTTTTTTTTTTTTTAATATTTCATCAAGTATTTGTCGAAGAAAAAATAGATCTAATAATTTTATTACGTATTTTTACGTGAAACCGTATCGATTGGTTTCGGATAGCATCGTTTATTTGAACGACGAAAATACGTAAATATTGGTTGATATCGAGAAGAAAAATAGTTAATATTTATTACTGTTTAATATCAATAATAGTATTATATCTTCCAACATCGTACTCTTCATTCATATAGATTTTCCATTTTCCGATATTCATATATTGAAGGATATTGATGATTATGAAAACTTTCTAAACTCTATTTCGGACATAAGGTATCTTTTGTATTTCGAAATAGATATTATGATTATTTGACAGTAGATAGAAAAAGTAAGTGATCTATATTAATTTTTGAAAAGAAAGCAATATTTCTATCTTTTGTCTTTTAAAATAATTTTAAATATAATTTGCGATTAATTTTATTTAAAAAATAAATAAATAAAATAATGATAATTCTTTTATTTGTGTACAATTTTTTAATCTTAAGATATAATACTGTTTTAAAGAAATATATATATATATACATATATAATTTATACATACATATATATTAAATAAATACATATCTATATTTATATACAAAAATAATTCTTTTACGTACGATTGAAAAATTAAAAAAAAAAAAAAAGAAAACAGATTAAAATGCGATCGAAAACAAAGATAAAACATTCCCGACTTATTGTCCTTATCACATTTCGAAATTACATTACTATTACATACATATTTTTCTAATTTATTATTATCACCGATTATTGTATCTAAGTTAGGTAATTCGTAAGGTTGGTACTTGAGCAGGTGATTTTAGGGTGGGATTGGGATCTAGTGTGGGAATTGAGGGAACGCTACTTCATAAAACTTAAATTGCATTTGTTAGCACCCTAAAAGAAACTCTAAGATACGAAAGATATTCTCGTTACGGATCGGCGCGGTTCGGTGACGGAGAGAAAAAAAAAGGAAAAAAAAAGCGAAGAAAAGAAAAGAACAGAGAAGAAAAAAAACAGAGACAGAAACAAAGAGAGAGAGAGAGAGAGAGAGAGGGAGGGGGAGAGAGAGAGAGAGAGAGAGAGAGAAGAAAAAAAATGAAAAAGAGACGACGAAGAAGACGAAGTCAATTTCGCGTAGAGCTATCACAATGGGAAAGGGAAAAAGCAAGCGCTAAGAGAAGAAGAAAATAGGGGGGTGAGGAGGGGAGGAGTGAGAGACGGGGTGAGAATGAAAGGGAAGAATAAGGATACGACGACGGCTCATTGAGAAATTGAAAGCCGGATAAAAAGGTTTGACCCATTTTAAAAATTTTTTCAACGGCAGCATACAGCCTTAACTCTTCACCCCCACCCTTACTCTCATCCCCACTCTTCAACCTCACTACCACTCTCACTCCCACTCTCACTCCCACTCTCACACCCACTCTCACATCCCATCTACTTCACGCATTTATCTGCTACCTACTGCTTAATTCTCTGTATAGGTCTCTCTCTCTCTCTCTCTCTCTCTCTCTCTCTCTCTTTCTCTTTTTTTTTTTACTTTTTTTTTCTTGTTTTTCGCAGAATGGAAAGCCAAAGTTCCTAAGTGGGTCGAAAAAAAGTTCCTAGATGATTCGAAAAATCACTTTTTTCTATTTCCTTTCTTTTTTTTTTCCATTATTTTCGTTTTTTTTCTCTTTTTCGTTTTACGGGATGAGAGCAAAAAGTTGCCAGATGAGTAAAAAAAAAAGGAAGAAAGTTTCCAGGTGATTCTGGAAAAATCGATTTACTCTTCCTTCTCTCGGGATTCATTCGACCTTGCAGTTGTTAGGCTTGTAGTTTTACGATTTGAAAAGAATAAAAAAGGAAATTTGCAAAAAGAAATTAGATATCACTAGCCTACAAAAAAAAAAAAAAATTGAATATTCTAATCGATTTTTAAAGTCACAATCGAGAAAGAACTTTCATCTTTCTTTCTTTTCGATCCAACCTCTATATTCTACTAGTTGTACATTCTATTTTTATTTTTATTTGTATTTTATTTTCTTTCCCTTTTTTTTTTTTTTTTTTTGTATTTCGTACTTCTCTCTTCTACTCCACTGTGCTTTGACATTTGACAAAAGTTGAGTAGAATCAGAAGATCTCCAAAGTGTGAGTAAGAGAGAAAAAGAGAGAGAAAGAACTTCTAGCTTCTGCATCCTTTCAAGAGGCAAAAAAGAGAGAGAGAAAGGAAGAAAGAAAAAAAGAAAGAAAAAATAAAAATGAAAAAGAAAAAAGAGAAAGAAAAGCATGGTCGGAGAAGGGTGGTACGAGGTAGGAGGTTAGTAAAAATTTGTTCAATTGCCTCGTCGCACTCCGTTTTTGCCGTCGACGAGGCCTTCTTAGCTGGTTTGCGCGTTAATTAAAAATTTTCCTTTTATCTGAATCCAGACGGAAAAGAGCACAATTTTTCTTTTCTCTCTCTCTCTCTCTCTCTTTCTCTCTCTCTCTCTCTCTCTCTTTCTTTCTTTCTCTCGCTTCCATATTTCTTCATCCTTCTTTCTGTTAGTAAAAAGTAGTTGGAAAAATGTTGATATAACCGTTCACGTTAATTCGTCTCGTGTATAAATGTCTATGGAAATAAAAAAGAAAAAAGAAAGAAGAGAAAAAAGAAAAAAGAGAGAAAAAGAGAAAAAAAATCGCGTTCGATCCATCACGAATGGAACTTTACCGTGACGTATAATGTTTCTCTTTTTTCTCTTTTTCTCTTCATTTTTTTTTTTTTTTTATTCTTTTATTTTGTATTTTTTATGGTTTTTTATACTCATTTTCAAAAAAAGAAATGAGAGAAAGAAGAATATAAAATTACGATTGCAAATACTGTTCTTCCATGTTAAATAAAAAACAGAAAATTATTTTTAATAATGTATATATATATATATATATGTATATATATATATATATATATATATATATATATACATATATGTATTTCTTCACTATTGTCTTATCGCTAATACAAAATATCATTTCTAATAAAAAAATCATTAAAACATTTTACATAGTATTGCAATTAAACGAATGATTTCTCGTTATCGATATAATGTAATCAAAAGGAAAAAAAAAAAGAATAAAAAAAAAGAAAGAAAGGTTTTATCGATTGTTGTTCGGCATTAATAAAAACGAAATATTCTTTTTTATTAATTTAAATCAGAATGATTTCAATTGAGTAAACCCATGTAAATGTTTGGATCGGTGATGACGTACGGTCGATCGTGTATCATCAATTTTCACAAGGTTTACGTACATACACATACATACATACATACATATATATATATACATACATACATGAATGAATACACACATATGTACATACATATACATATGTATTCGAGTGCAAGTACATACACACACACACTCTCTCTCTCTCTCTCTCTCTCTCTCTCTCTCTCTCTCTCTCTCTCTCTATCTATCTATCTATCTATCTATCTATCTATCTATCTATCTATCTATGTTGTTAGAGGATCACTGGATAGCAGAGACATATATACTCTTATGTACGTATAAATATACACAAGTGAATATATATATATATATATATATATATATATTATATATATATATGTTTGTATGTACACACAGAAATCAGTCGATTACTCGAAAGAGAGAGAGAGAGAGAGAGAGAGAGAGAGGGTCGAGTACTAGCAACGAGGAGCATTTATCGCAGAAACCAGCTACTCGATTCGATACTTTATCGGCTTGGATCGTACGACCCTAATCTCTGAAAGTTCGAAATTTTATCGATGATAATGGACGGCCTTTCGTTTGTTACTCGATAACAGAAAGAGACAGAGACAAAGAGAAAAAGAAAAAGAGAAATAGAAAAAGTAATATGTGTGTATCTGTGTGTGTATGTGTGTATGTTTGTGTCGTACGAAAATCGAAAATATTTGAAAGGTGATACTTTAATACCAGTTTTTTCGTCTTTCTGTCTTTCTTTCTGTTTTTCTTTTTTCTTTCTTTTTTTTTCTTGTTTTTTTTTGTTTTTTTTTTTTTTTTTAATCGTCGACCATCTTCCCTCATACAAAGTTTTTCCTTTTTTTTGTTTAATTATATTTTTGTTCATTTGTATTTTTGTTAAAAAGTAAAAAAGCCAAAATAAATATCTGCAAGTATTTTATTGAGACAACGTAAGACAAATAATAAATAATGGAAATATAAAAAGGAAAACGTTATTGATAAACGAACGAATAATGCGAGAAGATTTTGATGTAACGAGCTATGTAACAAAGGAGGAATGATGGCGATAGAAAATGAGAAAAGAAAAGAAAAAATAATTCCTAGGTGTGATATTAAACACCGATTACTTTCTCTTTAGAAATTTTTTTCTTAGAAGCTCGTAATTTAACGTGGAGGAGAGTTTTACGATTTGGAAATGGGAAAAAAGATATTGGTTTAAAATTGGTACGATCGAGGAATTTAGAAAAAAGAAAAAGAAGAAGAAAAAAGAAAATAAAAACATCATTTCCGAACTTTTGATCTCTCAAATTTTATATACTTACACGTATAAAAAAAAAAAGTATTATCGAGATCGAGGAGGATTTCTAACGAAAATAAACAAAGAAAAAGATAAAGATCCACATAAAGACAGAGATAAAAAGAGAAAGAGATAGTGCTATATACATATTATCCATAGTAATCACAGCATCCGAATGAATCGTATATAGCACTTTATGTACATACATGTGTACATATATACTCTACGTAAATGCTATATACAACGTAACATCCTCCGAATGATAATGTTTCCTCCTCGTAAATGTTAAAGTACTAAACGCGTCAGAAAACAGATAAAGTGATGAAGGATTTGATTAGTTTCTTTTTTTATATCGATACGCGATGAAATTGAAGAGAGATAGTTTTGAACTAAGAGAGCAAAATTTCTTCTCAAGGTTTTTTCGAACGATCCATCTTTACATTACGTCCATTTATTCGATAATATATATTTATATATATATATATCAATATATATATAGAATAAATATATATATATTTATATTTATATTTATATTTATATATATATATATATTTCACACAGAATATCGATATATAAAAATATACATATATATAGTATATGTGTATGTATGTGTGTGTGTGTGTGTGTATATATATATATATAAAAGTACTATATATATATATAGAAAAGTACACGTTTTCACTAAAAAAAAATTACATATATATATATATATATATATATATATATATATGTTTACGTGTATATGT
>NC_057708.1:2288928-2291428 GCF_014466175.1 Vespula pensylvanica | reverse complement strand
TTGCTTTTCGCTGACATTGAACGAACGTAGCAATTTCTTTACGAAAGAAAAAGGGACCTCGTAACTTTCAATCAGTTACTGTATCGATTAGAGAAAAAGAAAAAAAAAAAAAAAAAAAGAGAAAGAGGAAAATAAAAAGAGGAGAGAAAAAGAGAGAAAGAGAGAGAGAGAAAAAACGATCCATCGATAGTGAAAGAATGATGAAAAGTGGTCGAAAATAATTTTGCTAACCTATTTATAATAATAACAATTATTATTAATATATAATTAATAACAGTAATATAATTAATTTACGATAATAATAATAATAATATTTCAATTATTATATAATAATTAAAGATTAATTACATAATAAAAATAATTATTATTATTATTATTAGAAATAATATAATAATAATTATTATTATTAGAAAAAATTATTATTGTTATTATTACTATTACTATTATCATTATTATTATTGTCATTATTAGAAAAAATTATTAAATTATTATACAATTAATGTAAAAATTATTATTATTATTATTATTATTATTATTATTATTGTTGTTGGTGTTGTTGTTGTTGTTATTATTATAAAAAATTATAAAATTATTATACAATTAATATAAAAATTATTATAAAAAATTATTATTATTGTTATTATTATTATTATTATTATCATCTTTCCTAAATTATCGAACTTATGTTTCTACAAACGCATTAAATTCGATCGAACGCGCCTTCCAATCCGATTTAATTAGAAGCCGATTTAACCCACAAGCCAAATCTATTTTGTATAACAACAATCTATAATGTTAAAATGTATTAATCGATGATCGCAATGTAACGAGTAACTCATCTACGCCAAAGATCTTTATGATCGTATTAGAATTTGATCGATGAAGAGGTATTATTGAATAAACATATAAATTTCTGAAATGAAAATAAATTTCTTAGGAAAAAAAAAAAAAAAACAGGCAGGAACATTATTAGTTAGTTAATGAGTAAATAAATAATTTTTTATATAGATAATTATATCGTTATTAATAAATAATTGATGATATAATTTAGGATTGTAAAATGATGTTTAAATGATCACATAGAATATCTACGATCATGATTTATATATACATACATATATATATATATATATAATAAATTATACGTATATATATATATATATATATATATATATATATATTTATATATGAGAATTATTATATAAGTAGATAAATTTCTACAGAAATTGTTTTCCTACGAAAAGATTAATGAAAACTAATAAGCGTTAGTAATTAAACGTTGACATATAATTCAACGTTACGTTAAGTAATTTTTAGATAATTTCTAAATTAATAGCGAACGTAGAGAATGCAAGAGAATGAGCTCTTCTACATACATATATCATGTAAATTTACCAAATACATATATACATATAAAATGTATATATGTAAATTTTACTAAAATAATAACACTCGACCCGGGTGGCATGTTAGACGTATACTTAATTAGTATAATAAATTAAATTCTCTGATAAACATTTTGTCCTGGCAAAGTTTCGTACGATTTAATTCGTTTTATATTCGTATCGAATAAAAAGTTCCTTTAGACGATGATTACTTAAGTAATTGACTTATATAGACCGTTTTTATCTCTTATTTTTTTTCTGTCTTCTTTATCTTTACTTTTCTATACGAATTTATTCAAATTTGAAATCGAAAATAAAATTTTATCATTATCCGACATCCTTCATTTTATATTCAATATTCGATCATTGATAATTAATAAATTTTATTATTAATTAACGATGATTATTTCTTGTTAATATTCGATCATTAATAACAATTGTATACGCGTTACGATCATTGATGATATTTAACAACAATAGTATTCGTGTATTCGCAATAAGATGATACTTAGAATAGCACGAATAAGTCAAATTCACTTAAGTAATTCTCAGTTAAAGCCTCAATTAATGGCGTATCCGGTAATTACCACCCTTCCTTCGAGACTAATAATGGTACGGATCGAGAGATCGGTTAACTGGATGTGGGTGTAACGCAAACCCAATGCAAAGAGGATGCTGATAAAGGGGAAAAGAGGATGATAGTGGTTGTCGAGGGGGAAAGAGAAGAAGGAGGGGAAAAAGGGAAAAGAATTGTATCGAGTACGATCAATTTTATCTTATTGTTAGTTATCGACATAATTTGTCACGATCATATACATAAAAAAAATATATATATAATTTTATATATAAATATCAATATATATAAAAAAATATATATATACATAAATATATATATAAAAAATACATATATAAATATGTATTATATATATATAAAATAAAATATATAATGTATATATATATGTATTTCTGAATTATATTATATATATATATATATCGATTGATAATAAATATCATTGAATTGCTTTACCTAAAGTTAATGCTCTTTACATAAAACTAAAACATATTTCATATATCCTAAATTTGTGTAGCACGATAATAAATACAATTCGATAATC
>NC_057708.1:2274999-2283739 GCF_014466175.1 Vespula pensylvanica | reverse complement strand
TCTCTCTCTCTCTCTCTCTCTCTCTCTCTCTCTCTCTCTGTCTGTCTCTCCTATACATTCTCTCAATATATTATTTACACTGTTTCAAAGTGGGAAAACTCGATATTAAGTTCGAGGAAGTACGGATATGTATTCGCGCACGTCTACATACATACATACATATTCATATATACGAATGAGTATATATATATATATATATAATTACTGTTAAAGTTTTCCTAGTTATTCGTAGCAGCGATGAATTTTCGTTGAACGACAACGACGAGGATGCATTACACTAAATAGAATAATATAACAAAATTTATCTAATTAACGACCAATTAGATATCATTAATAGTTAATATTTGTTAAATATTAATCATTATGTAAAATAAAATAACACAAACGATAATATATATATATATATATTTTTTTTTCTTCACGAATATATCAACGATTGATAAAAAGAACGTTCTCTTTGCTCGTTTCTTGTTATTATTTTTATTATTATTACTATTATTATTTTTATAATAATTTCTCTCTCTCTCTCTCTCTCTCTCTCTCTCTCTCTCTCTCTCTCTTTCTCTCTTACTCTCTCTTTCTATTTATTTATCTATTTCTCGTTAGTTAATCTTCGTTTAAACCAGTACGCGTGTACGAACAAGAGACACAACACTTTATTACTGCCTTTGAATGCGTCAACGATGAATGTTCTGACTGTTCGTCCTTCCCTCTCCCTCTATCTCATTTACACAATATATATACATATACGTATATATTCATAGAGAGCGAAAAAGAGACACACACACAGAGTGAGAGAGAGAGAGAGAGAGAGAGAGAGAGAGAGAGAGAGAGGAACGTTCTCCTACGTGTGTCTTAAACATTATTTAAAAGCAAAAGAAATAAAAGGCAAATAAAGTTAATGATAGCACGTTATATAGCGAACCTTATCCCTTTTTTACAACATCTATATCTTTACCTATCTACTTATCTACTTATCTACTTATCTACTTATCCATTTATGTAGATATTTATGTATGTAGTATATAATATGCGATTGAACGAATATAATCATGTCGATATTATATGAAAAAACTGATTCAGGAGAAAAACCAGTTTGTGTTGTAGTAAAGGATACTGTTTTATCATTGGTTCAAGGCCGTTCTCTTACTCTATTATAAACTTTCTTTTGTATATATATATATATATATATATATATATATATATATATATGGATATGTGTACGATATGTTTTCATTGGTCCAATTAACAAGGAATGATAATATAAATTGTGTTTAAATATATTTATGTGTTATATGTGTGTTACATTTTCGTTGATTCGGTTAATAAAGAATGATAATATATATATATATATATATATATATATATATATATTTTAATAATAAAAGAAAATATACGTATGATAAATTCAATGTTCTGATTAATAAGAAGTGATAACACGTATTTTAATAATGAAATAAATATATATATATATATATATATATATTTATAAATTGATATTGATTAAATGTGTTAATTCAAAAGAAGAAAAGCTCTTTCTTTCATTTCTCTCTTTTTCCCTTCTTTTGTTCTTTTTCTATTTTATTTCAATACACGTGCAACACGTGTAAGAAAATGATTAATAATATATTAATAAAAGTTGACCTGGTAGTCAAGGTCACGTTAATAATTAATTTCCGTATATGGAGATTGAAGAATGTATTATGAATGTTTGAATGAAGAGGAAGAAGAAAAAAAAAGAGGAGAAAAATAGTAAATGGTTGTCAGAAGAGGGAAAAAGAGAATAAAACATAGAAAATAGAAAGAGAGAAAGAGAGAGAACGAAACAGAGAGAGAGAGAGAGAGAGAGAGAGAGAGAGAGAGAGAGAGAGAGAGAGAGAAGAGATGATATATAACCCGATTTATAATTGAAAACAACGGCTTAGCTTAAAATATATCCTAGGATATTTAAAATTCGTAAATGCAAATGAGCAAATTGTCGTGTGTCGATTTAAATTGAAATGTACAGATGCTTCATATACATACATATATATATACATATATACATACATATATTCATATATAAATACATACATACATACATACATACATACATATTTATATATATATATAAGATATATATGTACATATATGGGTATCTATATATATATATATATATATATATATATTTACATATATCTATATAATATATCAATTATATATATATATATATATATATATATATATATATATATATAGAAAGAGAGAGAGAGGAATATAATAAAATCATTGAGCATTGAAAAATATTCCTTCGATCGAGCTAATGGAAAACCATCAATCAGAAAAATTCCATCTGCCTCTCTTCCTCCACCTCTCTCCTATGTCTCCCTCCTCACTCCCCTTTTCGAGCGATCCTTTCACGATGAAATATCAATGCGGTTGAATATTTCGAATATCTGTTTTCTTCCTCTTTTTTTTCCTTTCGACAAAAAAAAAAAAAAAAGAACCACACCCCACCGTCCTTCCTTCCCAGCAAAGAAAAACCGGAAAAGAGAGGGAGAGTGAAGGGGAGGTAAATAAGAAATAAAATTTTATTGGCAAGCAGATAATTTTGTCACGTAAGTAGCTTTATTAATTCAGATGGAACGACGACGACCACGATGGCGAGTCGTCATCATTGTTTTGCATTTTTATGACACAGCAACTGCAATTTAAGTCTCACTGATACGGAATAAAAAAAAAAGAAAAGAAATAATAAAAAGACAAAGAGAAAAAGACAGAAAATTTAAGCGAACGCAATTATTGCGACAGTGTCGAAGGTGCCCAGAAATTAAACGATCGTTATAGTCATTATATATTTCCTGTATTAAAATAGAAAGAGAGAGAGAGAAGAGAGAGAGAAAGAGAGGTTAGTTCTTTTTTTTTTATTTTTCCAATGGATTAAATCTAATCATATATATATATATATATATATATATATATATAATTCCGATAACAAGAATAGATATTATAACTCGTATGAGATAAGAAAATTATATTGGTACATGATCGAAACGGGGGAGGAATAAAAAAGAAAAAAAGAAAAGCAAAAGAGAAAATTCTATACAATTATAAAATCATGTAATCATGTATTACGGAAATCCTTCGGAACGATTAAATATAAGTTTGAGAGTAAAAATAAAAATTGTTAATTAACGGTTAATTACATGTAAATAAATAATACTATAGTATCTTATTGGATCGAACGATTAATTTCGAAATTGGAAATCTGTAATATTTTCTATGCAAATAAATAACACCATAGTATACCATTGTACGCAATAATATTGGGTTATTGGCAAATAAATACTGCTATAGTAATTTATATGTAAATAAGCAGCATTACATTTTACTTTATAACCGTACAATATTATTGAATAAATAAATTTTTAATTAATTAATAAAAAAAAGAAAGAAAAGAAAAAAAAAAGAAAAGAAGAAAAGAAAAAAAAGGGAGAAAGAATTATCGAATTAGAGGTTCGTTTATTACCAATATAAAATAATGAAGATTCCGACATTTTATTTATTTGGCCAATCAAATCAAATAAATATCGAAATTTTCATGATAACGTCGAGATTATACTGATCAATCCGGATGGATCAAACTTGGACGATAAGATTCAGAGAAAAAGAGAAAGAAAAAAAGGGAGAGAGAGAGAGAGAGAGAGGGAGAGTTTATTATCTAATCTATCGCGAAATCGGTATAATATTTTTTTCTTCTTTTTTCTTTTTTTTTTCTTCTTTTTATTTATTTATTTATTTATTTATTTATTTATTTATTTTCTTTTCCTTTTTTTTTTTTTTTTCAACGAATAGAAATATTCGATTAATCTTACCCCTCCTCCGTATCCTGTTCCTTCTCAGCGTCCTCTCGATTATTTTCCTCTGTCATCACGAATAACAAAAGTTTCTATTTCCTTCTTACTTAAATTACGATTTATTTAAATATTATATAGATCACGGATTAAAATTTATCGATCGAGAGAAATCGATTAATAAGAAAAAAAAAAAAAAAAAAAAAGAAAAGAAAACCACACAAAAATCTTTTCTCGAACGAACACAATTTTCCCTCGTCGTTTATTTTCGTTTATTTTCGATATTTATTTTAATAATGATCATAATCTCCTTCTTCTCTTTTTCTATATTTTTGTTTTCCTGTTCTTTCGGTTTTTTCTTTACGATTGAAACAAAAAAATAAAAGAAAATAAAAAGAAGAAGAACGAAAGTAAAAGAAAGATAATGTCGAACGAGCACGGTATTATAAATTTTTTCA
Source organism: Vespula pensylvanica (assembly GCF_014466175.1). Taxonomy (NCBI): domain Eukaryota; kingdom Metazoa; phylum Arthropoda; class Insecta; order Hymenoptera; family Vespidae; genus Vespula; species Vespula pensylvanica. The sequence continues at coordinate 2,279,448 of NC_057708.1, read as the reverse complement.
GGGTGATCTCTCACTGTCGAATTTCTCACCGTCTGAGACGGAACTAGTTATTTCGAAAGCTTCACGATTCAACGAGAAGGTAACGTAGTTGTTAACCTCCTATATGGCTTCACCTAGGGAAGCCATTACAAATTCTCTATTCTATTTTGTATAATTCGATAATTACATTACCTACAACGATCTACGACGACGATGACGACGACGACGACGACGACGACAACGACGACGACGACGCCATTTCTCAGTTATATACATGTATATCTATTTGTGTGTGTGTGTGTATGTGTGTATGTTAGAACGAAAAAGAAATAATATATACGTATATGTGTGTGTATGCGTGTATACACACATATGGTCGATATCGAGCTTTCGATATGAGCTTTTTCGACGAATACTCACTTGTTCGAGGACACGATAAGTAAAAAAAGAAAGAGATAGGATAAAGATATATAGATAAATGTGATAGACAGATAGATAGATAGATAGATAGATAGGTAGATAGATAGATAGATAGAGATAGGAAGAGAAGAAAATCGTATAAGACAATTCGTTGAAATATGTGGGCTTCCTCCTCTTGGAATCACATGCTGTTTCTTAATCTTACTTTGAATAGGATTCTCTCTCGTTGAAAACGTGAATGTATAAGTAAATATATAATATATTATGGAAACAAAAAATATATATGTATGTATGTATGTATGTATGTATGTATGGATGGATTGTTCATTTTGAAAGTAATGCAAATCTATTTTTTATTGTTTCGAGAAAATTAAAGATTAGCATATTAATCAATTCAAGAATGTAAATTAATTATGTCTAGTCTGACAATGTTTCTACTAATTTATCAATATATAATTTGATTATATAAATTTCTTTTAGACGAATTTAACTAAAATGATGTATATTTACTGGCTGTAAATGGACTTAATTTTCATGATTAATCTATTGTAAAAAATCATTTAATTTCAATTATGAAAAATTAAATATCACTTAAAATATATGTTGCGTTGATCCAATTTTGTTTATATATAATAACAAGAAATAAAATAGGACCAATATATTTTTATTTTGAACGTTTATTATATTTATATATTGTTAAACTTAACATAAATTACTGCTATTATTAAACTATGGAAATTGAACTTACACCATTTTTATAATCAATCGCTACGCAAATCCTTTCATTCGTCAATTTTAATTTGAACAAAACATTGGCATCTTTTAAGATATTAAATGTTAACTAATTGTAAATTAAAAGTTTACACTAAATTAATCACAAGTTATGTGATATCTAATTTTTTTTTAAATCGACTTACATCACTTTCAAAGTAATATATATATTATTATTTATTCTCTTTATTTTTTTTTTTTTTTTTTTTTTTTTTTTTTTTTTGTTTAGAAACGGACGTTGAAAGGTAGCCAGAAAAAAAATGTTCTTAAGTGAGATACTGGAATGAAATTAATTGTTTATTCTTCTTAAGCTAATTTTTTATTTTTTCTTTCTTTCTTTTTTTTTTTTTTTTTTTTTTATTATTATTCAGATTTTAAAAATTATCGAGGATACGAACAGCTGTTTTTTTGTTTTCTTTTTTTAAAGCTGATGAATATAAATAAATAGAGAGAGAGAGAGAGAGAAAAAGAGAGAATAGAAAAGAAAAAACAATAGATTTCAAAAGTGATTAAATTCCTATTAGTCATTACTAAGAATAATTAATTTCCATCTTTTATATCTGCTCTTGAATTAATAAAACGTAACATTTAATTATATTACACTTATATTATACTTTCTTATTATCCTTCCATAATAACAATTAGCTCCGTTAATTACGAGACATTATTTCGTTGATAAAAATAGCTAAGAAGAAGAAAAGATTTACGATTGTTATCAAATAAATAGAAAGAAACAAAAAAAGAAAAGAAAAGAAAAGAAAAGAAAAGAAAAGAAAAGAAAAGAAATAAATAATTAAATAACTTAAATGCATAAAGAAATAAATCAATTTCGAAAGCGATCGAATTTTTATTAAACGCCTTGACTAATATCTAACAAATAAATATACCTATAAGTTCTATAAATTTCCAATCAATACGTATACGATATTTAATTGCATTTTATTTTGTCTTATTACTCTTTCACATAATATTCATCGAATATTTCATATAATAATTTTGTTTATAAGGGTTGAAAGATTTATTAAAAGCAGACATTTTTCAGAGTCCCTTTCAAATGTATTCCTACACGAACGTCTGTCTTGTATGTATTTCAAAAGAAGAAAGAAAGAGAGAGAAGGAGAGACAGACAAAGAGAGATAGAAAGTGAGAGAGAGAGAGAGAGAGAGAGAGAGAGAGAGAGAGAGAGAGAGAGAGAAAGAGATAGTTACAATCTAACCCCATCGTTGTGAGTGGTGCAAACAAGACGAGTGTGTGTAGTTTCATTCACATAAGGTGTTGGTCGTTTCTTTCACATCGAGTGGTAATACTACTACCACCATCACCATCACCATCACCATCAACACCATCACCACTATCACCACTATCACTACTATCACTACTATCACCATCGAGCTCATCGTGTTTTTATCTACTCTATTTTCTCTCCTCCCCCTCCTCCTCCTCCTATTTTGCTTTTTCTTGTTCTGCTACTTTTTTCTTTTTTTCCCCTTTTCTCTTCTTTTTTTTTTTTCTTCTCTTTTTCTTTCATAAAGAATACGGAAAGAAGCGAATGTATTAAAGTGGGACAAAAAAGAAAGGAAGAAAGAAAGAAAGAAAGAAAGAAAGAATGGAAGGAGAAAATGAAGGGATAAAAAATAAGGAAAAAAAAAACAAAGGGGTGGAAAAAAAAAGGATATCGCGAATTTGGATCCCCTGCGTGAGGGATTAAGCAATAGTCTTCTTTTTATTTTTCGAATAAATAGAAATGTTTAAAAAGGAGAAAGTAGATGAATAAATAAGTAGAAATGAGAAGAGGGATAAGGGAAAAAGATATTTATCTCATACTTTCGTGTCTTCTTTTTTTCTTTCTTTTTTTTCTTTTTTTTGTAGATAGACGTATAGGCAGATATTAAAAGAAAAGAAAAGTAAATAAATAAATAAATAAATAAATAAATAAATAAATGAATGAATGAATGAATGAATGAATAAATGGAGAAAGAAAAAGTAGAAATAAAAAAAGAAAGAATCTCTACTTTTTTTTTTTTTTTTTTTTTTTTGATGTATTAAAAAGAATTAACCGAATAAAATAAATAGAAAAAGAAAAGGGAGTAGAAAAAAGAGAAAGGAATCTCTTTTCATTTTTGTAGAGCGATCTGTATAAACAATAATTACGAGAAAATAAATAAATAAATAAATAAATAAATAAATAAATAAGTAAATAGCAAAAAAGAAGAATATGAAAAACAGAAAGGTATGTCTATCCTTTTTATAGACAGTCAAACAAACAAACATATATATATATATATATATATATATATATATATATATACATATACATAGTGTCTAGAAAGAACTGTTCAAATTTTTCATTGTGATTCCTTTCATATAAAAATTGATTAATCGATTGAAACAATAATTAATTCTATACTGTTACAATCCAAAACCCGTGTTATAATATAAAAAATTTGTTGAAATCGAGAAAATTTTCATCGATTGAAAAAAGAAATCAAACAAAAAACGAAACAGGAAGGAAAAGATAAATGCATAAACAAACATACGTACGATCGACGATTATACATATGTATTTCTACGAAAAGAAAATTTCGTTGAAGAAAATTCGTTTCATCTCATTTTCTTCGAACTCGTTCGTTTCAGTTTTTCCTATTTAGAATGTAATAAAGAAACAATAACGTGGGATAACTGCGGGTGTACGTAATAACTATTTTTAAACGATACGGTATATTTCAAAAGAGAAAAATAAAGAGAGAGAAAGAATAAAAGAGAAAGAAAGAGAAAGAAAGAAGGAGAGAGAGAGAGAGAGAGAGAGAGAGAGAGAGAGAGAGAGAGAGAGAGAGAGAAGAAAAATCTGTGAAATGGAAAAACGGAATGAAAACAAGAAAACAATGGTACTTTTCTAACACGATCGTACTACACGCTTGTGATCTATTGAAAGACAAATTTTCTCTCTCTCTCTCTCTCTCTCTCTTTCTCTTTCTTTCTCTATCTATTTATCTATTATCTATCTTTATCTTTCGTATCACATCGAGAGCGTTAACACAAAGAGGTCATACATAGGCAGAAAGAAAGAAAGAAAGAAAGAGAGAGAGAGAAAGGCAAAAATAATGAGAAAGAAAGAGAGAAAGAAAAAGAAAGAAAAACAGAGAGAGAGAGGGAGAGAGATGTTCTCCACACTCTGTTTCCGCACTACGCTCGAATACGCGTGCATTCTGTCAGAAATGGTTGCACTAGTTAACACGTTTCCACCTCTCTCTCTCTCTCTCTCTCTCTCTCTCTCTCTCT
>NC_057708.1:2253964-2274752 GCF_014466175.1 Vespula pensylvanica | reverse complement strand
CTCTCTCTCTCTCTCTCTCTCTCTCTCTCTCTCTCTCTCTCTCTCATTTTCTCGCGCACGCGCACTGAAATTGCAAATGCATTCACTCTTAGGTGGCACTCGTTCAATTTCCTTCGTGTAAAGACAATAGACCATTAGAGAGAGAGAGAGAGAGAGAGATCACTGAGTAGAAGATGACTACTTGGAGGACATTTCAAAGTATATTATACATGTATATGTATACGTATATCTAGAATGTATATAAACGTGAAGTATGTAGTAAAATAAAGGCAACTATTTGCTCACGAGTAACCTCGATAATACACGTTAACCCTTATAAAAAAAAAAAAAAGAAAAAGTAAGAAAAAATTTGCAAAAGTTTTAGACGTATAGAAATTATCCTTGGAAAATTGTCGTTTATCCTTGAAATCCTTTATGGGACTAAACTACAAGGGATATTAACCGCGAAGTGACCATTAAAATTGATCATTGAGTTTTAAAGATGACGATATTACAACGGTCTTCTTCTTTCCTCTTTTTTTTTTTTATTTTCTTTTTTTTTATAGCTAGAAGTATGCAGTTTTTAGTGTGTGAAAAAAGATACACACAAAATAAAGAAAGAGAAGAAGAAAAAACATATTTATTTGCATCATCGTAAGGAGAAGTTTGCTAAACGAACGACGCGAAGAAAACAATGTGTGTTTTGTTTTTTTCTTTTTTTTGTCCTCTTCTTCGTTCCTTTTTTTTTTCTCCCACGAATTATAACAGGTACCTGTTACTTCTATAAATAACGTCTCGGACTAAACTGAATAAAATATGAAAGAACGTTCGATATTCCCATTCGATATTATCCGTTTGTTCACCGGATATATAAAATTTATATCACTTAAAAATAAAGTCTCATCGCGTACGCTTGAATTATAATTAGGCTGATGAAACAAATTAAAAGAAAAAAAAAAAAAAAAAAAAAAAAAAAAAAAAAAAAAAAAAATAACACGAAAAATAATACAGAAATAAAAAAAAGAAAAAGAAAATAAAGAAAGAAATAATCGCGATTTTTACTTGCGTAAAAATTACAAAAATTATGATTCATGTGACATTCAAAAGTGATACCAAATTTTCATTGATTAAAAAAATTAAAATTATTAAAATAATCAAAATCCCAAACTAATATTCAAAAGAAGAATGGAAAGAAATAGAACATCGAGTCTAAGTAACTTAAAGGGTTAATGAAGACTACATCCAAGAAGGAAAATAATATTCCACATAGGTCGGTGATAAAAGAAAACTTCATCCTCCTCAACCTCTTTATCCATCTCATTCACCTCTTGGCATTTAATGACAACGATAATCTCAAGTTTGCACCTGTAATAGGCACACCGAATAATGGTATAGTCGATTACGAGCTTCTTGTCTCTCTCTCTCTCTCTCTCTCTCTCTCTCTCTCTCTCTCTCTCTCTCTCTCTCTCTTACTCTCACTCTCTATATAGCATATATATATATATATATATATATAGGGTGTTCAAAAAGATTGAGAGCAAATTAATACTACGTATTACTGAGATCAAATAGATAAAAAAAGTTCGTATAAACACATGCTCAAAAATGCTTTATTAAAAAGATATATGCTTTTAAAGATATTTATAATTAAATATGGCGGCTATAAGAAATATTTAAGAATTCTTTCTTTTGGAAGAATGCATGCTTCAATTCGTCGAATGAATTATTGCCGAACTCTTCTAAATATTCCGACTATATTGGAAATAATAATAAATGAAATTCTGAATACATTTTCAAAGTATATTTTTTGTAAATAACAATTGTTATTGAGAATTGCGTTTGTCATTGAAAAAATAGAAAGAAAGAAAGAAAGAAAGAAAGAAAAATCACTAATCCGAACATTTCTTATAATTACCAAAAGAAATCTTTATAAATAACTATCTTTAAAATCGTAAATAAGTAAATCACAAATAATAAAAATAAATATCTGAGATAAATAATCATAAATAACTTTGAAATCATAAATAAATGAAAATAAATATCTAAGATAAATAATCATAAACATATCAAATAAATCGTAAATATCTTTTATTGAAAAGCATATATTTTTTCAATAAAACATTTTTGAACGTAAGTTTGTATAAACTTTTTTTTATCTATTTGATCTGAATAATGCGTAGTATTAGTTTGGTCTCAAATGCTTTTAGACACCCTGTATACACACACATACATCCTTAACGAGGAGGTAGTGGTTGAAAGAGGAGAGGAGTGAGAATATTATCTCAGTTACCTCAGCAAAATTTGTTGTAGATCGCGGTAAACGATATAATAAGTTAGATGAAGCAGAAGGAGAAGGAGAATGAGGATGAGAAGAAGGAGTATGAGGAGTATGAGAAGGATAAAGAGAAGAAGGAGAAGGAGGAGGAGAAAGAGGAGGATAAGGAGGAGGAGAAAGGCCCTCTGGGCTCTCTCCACATACTTATTCTACTCTGTCACGTTCTCGTTTCGCTTTTCCGTGCTTAATCATTAAATATAATATTATCTCGTAACACGAGATGATCTCTAGTCTCCGATGCGTTTCGATCCATTGATCCGAATCGATCGAACGATGAATGTGTTCTCTTTACGTATAAAAAAAAAGAACAAGAAAAAAAGATAAATAAATTACGAAATATATATATATATTTATATATATATAGTATGTATATAATATATAAAATGTATGTTTTAAATTATATGTTTTATATATATTAGACATTTATCGTTTATTTCGTTACTGGTGTTACTACTGAACTCTTTTCCATTTCTTCTCTTATTCGTGTTTCACTTCGTGACGTTCTTCGTGACGTCGTATTTCCCGACATTTTACGACGACGATAACAAAGACGATGATAACAACAATAACGACAACGACAACGACGACGACGACGACGACGACGACGACGACGACGACGACGACGACGACGACGACGACAGGAAATGAATACAAATGAAAAGTTAAAGAAAATAGGTACAACTACGTATCTACGTACTGCAGCGCTCAGAAGGCGACCATTTATTGGACTATATATCACTTCCGGTTAATACCGAATCGTTATATGTGCACCCTCAAACAGGTGCTACCTGATCCTGAGGCATCCTGATAGAAACGAGAGCTTCCCCCTTTTTTATTTTCTTTTTTATTACTTTTTTTTTTTTTCTTCTTTTTTTAATATACGAACCTCGTAAACCCCCATAATAATAATAATGATAATAATGATAATAATGATAATGATGATGATAATAATAATAATAATAATAATAATAATAATAATAATAATAATAATAATAATAATAATAGTAATAGTAGTAGTAGTAGTGGTGGTGGTAGTAATACCAGATGACTCTCTCTCTCTCTCTCTATCTCTTTCTCGTTCGTTCTCAATTTTTCTTGATATTTCTCGATGGAATTGGCTTGTGCAAATTGAAAACCCGTAAAAAAAGGTGGGCTGGCTATAACAAGGGAGATTTATCCTATTACGGATATATAGCGTGATATGAAACTTATTGAACCCTGGCGCACGCACACAAACACGAATACGCATAAGCGTGTACGAACACGACATCGACGTCTTATCTTTCATAACGTCGAAGGATATACATATTACATATTGTATATAGCTGTGGATATATGAAGAATACGTTTACCTATTGCACGAGAATCGCCCAGTAAACTGACGTTATTGGAAAACGGAAAACGAAATTATTGAAATATCATTTTTCTGTCTCTGTCTCTGTCTCTCTCTCTCTCTCTCTCTCTCTCTCTCTCTCATCATATATATATATATAATATATATATATATTATATATTATATATATATTCAATGTATATGTATATATTCGATATGTTTTATATATATATTTATGTATATAATATGGAATATATATATACATATATATATATATATATATATACATATTCGATATTATCACATTTGTGTTTACTTTCTTCAAAAAAAAAAAAAGGAAAAAAAAAATTATATATAGACATGATAAACCGCAAATAATATTATATCACGTACATAAAACTTACCGGATATAAAATAGAAGATCATTATACTTTCAAGAATATTAAAATCGATAAAGTAATACGAGATGAAATTTAAAGATGAAAAAAAAAATAGACAAGTACACACACAAATACATATTACAACGAAATCACGAATAAGATCGAAATCTTATATCAAATCTTATAAATACGATCGATAAATCGTAAACGTGATCTCGTTCGACAAATACATCCGTCAAAAAGTATCATTCTATCTCACGTTGGCAACAACGACTGAACCAGATCGTCGAATTAAACGGTTGATAATTTCGCGGTTAATACGAACATGCACGAGTTCGTACGAAGATCGCCGAACACCGAGAGTAACGATATTCGAACGACGAGCGAGTTGAAGGGTAGGAAGAGAGGGGGAAGACGCGTTGTCGTGAACGTAGGCGTTCGGTGACGTTCGGTTCGGCGTTCGGTTAAGTTCGTCGAGAGGCCGACATAGGGCGACAGGGAGTGGAGACTGGTACTGGAGGGGTAGAGACAGAGAGAGAGAGAGAGAGAAGGAGGAGAGGAGAACCGACGTGCGTTGGTACTCTGCGCATACATCATTTTTCCCCACTCAAACAAACGCCGGTCGTGGCGCTGAAAGCACTAGCGGGAGAGTGACAGCCATAACGTTGAGAGAAAGAGAGAGAAAGAAAGAGAAAGGTAGAGAAGAGAGAGAGAGAGAGAGAGAGAGAGAGAAAAGAAGACAACGTCAGACTATATTATATTTTCTGTCATTCTTATTACTCTCTCTCTCTCTCTCTTTCTCTTTCTCTTTCTCTCTTTCTTTCTTTCTCTTTGTCTCTGTCTGTGTCTGTCTATCTGTCTCTGTTTATTTCTTTTTATCTCAAAAAAGTGAGAGAAAGGGAAAGAGAGAGAGAGAGAGAGAGAGAAAGGGAGAGATTCGTAAAAAATATTGAAAGTTGTGATTATCAGTTATCGAGAAGAACTTACCTCATCGATTGTGACGACTTTCTCGTAGGCAGGCCTCGTCTTAGTCAGCTCCTCATTCTTCCTCTCTTACGTTCCTTGGTAGCGAGCACGGTAGCCATGTCGACGAAAACGTGTCCGGTGTCCTCGTCGTCGATGATGATCACCGCCATGACGGAGGAGGAATCCTTCTCCTGACGTAAAGACAGGAAACGTATACAATCCTTCGCATAATTATTTTCTCTCCTATCTCTCTCTCTCTCTCTCTCTTATAAACGTTTCTACTTATATACGTGATATTATAATCCGAAAACTAGAATGAATTCTTTTCGTTCGTTCGTTCGTTCGTTCGTTCGTTCGGTGACTCGTTCGACGATGTCGTTATAATAGTTTCGTATTTTAAAGAGATTATAATAGTAGGTAATGCTTTAAATAAAAATAAAGATAATATAAAAAATTAAACAAAAAAGAAAAAATGCGAGATGATGGAATAAAAGAGGGGGAAAGAAAACAAAAAAGAGAGAGAAAAAACGGCAACAGGTCGCGTTCGCGGCACTCGCCGGTTCGCGTTGCGTCGTTTTACGTTACGGTACGTTACGTTACGTTACGTTACGTTACGTTACGTTACGTTACGTTAAGGTATGGTACGTATGGTACAGTACGTTACGTACGTAACGTTATGTTACGTATGTTATGTTATGTTACTAAATCAATGACGTACTTATTTAGTATGTGATATATGTATGTATTTTTGTTTGTGTATGGTATATGTGTATTATACCATATATATGTGTGTATGTGTGTATGTACATACTTAAAAACGTGTCCGTCGTATCGCGTCCGTAGTATGTTGTTTTACCGTGTATCGTCTCACGACCGTTTGGCGGCGCTTCGTGAAATAAATGACAAAGAGCTTAAAGAAAGAGAAAAAGAGAAAAAGAAAGAAAAAGAATGAGAGAAAGAAAGAAAGAAAAACAGAGAGAGAGAGAGAGAGAGAGAGACAGAAAGGAAGACTTCGCGGTCTTGAGTTTGTTCTATTTTCGGCACTTTTCTCTTTTATGCCAGGTGAAGTGAAATAAATCGAAACGAGGATGTAATGATATACGTAGCGTATCCATCCAACGTGGACGTAATCACGAACGTGAACGTTTTACGCACGGCACTGTTTAACGAACCTTTCAGTCGAACCGGTCCTCTTTTAACCGGACGGAGATAGAGAGGTACGAGGTAGAAAGAGAAACGGTCGCATGGTACAACACGAGCCGGCCGCCATCATTATAAATAGTTGCGACTGGAAACGACTCTCTCTCTCTCTCTCTCTTTCTCTCTCTTTCTTTCTCTTTCTCTCTCTCTCTCTCTCTCTCTCTCTGTCTTTTCTGTGTCTCCGTCTCTACTGCATACTGTACACGTATGTATATATACGTGCCTTTCACTCTTTCTCCCACTAGATGCACGAATAAAAGAGAGAGAGATATATATATACGTAGAAAATAACCGACTGATCCTGTCGGTAAAACAAGGTGCATATCTTAGGAAATAATCGATCGGTTCTGTCGGTAAAACGGAGGTGTATAATAAAGTGAGAAAGGTAAAGAAAGAGACAGACAAAGAGACAGACGGGTAGACAGAGTGAATAAGAGAGAGAGAGGGAGAGAGAGAGAGAGAGAGAGTGTGTGTGAGAGAGAGAGAGACGTCTCTCTATTAACCGACACAAGAATATTCGAATGGTATATTGATCGCACGGCTGTTTAGAATTCCTTTTCCGGTTTACAATTTTTATTCTTCTATTTTCCCTTTGTACGATAGACCGGAGATTCTATATGAATTATATATATTTACGTATATTGTCCCATTATTCTTGGATCGTTCGATGTCGCGTCATTTCTCTTTTTTTCTCTTCCTCTTTCTTCTCTCTCTCTCTCTCTCTCTCTCTCTCTGTATGCTCTCTTACACACGTATGCGCTAATACATCGAATAATCGCATCCTCTTGCTTCTATTTATTCAGTAAAGGTATTCAGAAATTTATAAATTATTAAACGTTTATATTCTCGAATTTGCAACTATATATACATATTCATATAATTACGAATAATTTTTTAAATTACGAAATTCTTTTTAATAGATAATTAATAAAATCTCATCCATTTGATTTACGATGCCGATGATTCCAATGGATTTATTTCATTAAATCGAAAAACTGCCGAACGTTAAACCAAAAAATACCTTACATCTATTTCTCTGACATTCGCAATTTTATTTTCGTTCGACTATGTGATAAGTGTTAAGTTTAGTCATCCACAAATTGTATGCGAACATTTCTTGAGAGAGATCGATCGATCGTGGTGGGGGAAGAGTGTTGGAAAAGGTTGAGGGTAGTGAGAAAAAATAAAGGAAAAGGAAAAAAAGAAATGAAAAAAAAGGACGAGAAGAAAAATCGTTATGTAGGAACGTCGAGTTATGGCTCGTTGGTTATTTTCGAGCTACATGTCGTACACTCGTAATAGAAGAATACTTGAGTGAGAAAGGTCGGGGTCAAGTGTGCCTGTTTAGAAACGGGGGCCCGTATGTTGAAAAAAAAAAAAAAATGAAAAGAAGGAAGAGAGAGAGAGAGAGGGAAAAAACGTGCTACCGTCATGATTTCTTTTTTTTTTTTTTCTTTTTCTTTTCTTTTTGCTTCGTCAGGAAATATTCACGTATAATTTCCCTTTCTCTATCTCTATCTCTCTCATATTTCCTCAAATATGCAGAAACGTACAAAATCCGGATTACTAACTTAATACCACGCTCGAAGCTTTCATAGACTTTGTTTCATAAAATTCGGCTTTCAATTCATTTTGGTTCTCGATTTTTTGTTTCTTTTTTCTTCCGTTTTTGTCCCTTTTTTTTTTGTATTATTCTTTCGTCCCTTTTTATTCGTCTCTCTTCTATTCGAATAACGAAAGCTTTTATGGGGTTATATGTGCGTATAAAAACACGATGTACACACACACACACACACACACACACACACACACACACACACGTGTACGTATACGTACGTGCGTGCTTGTGGAAGAAATACTAGGTGAATCAAAAAAATCCCTACCTTAGCCAACCATGTTCCCAAAAATAATTTTAAAAATCAATTGATCTTTCTCGAATTTACTTTGATTATTGTTTAATAATTCTGGCTATTTGTTGTAATTATTGTCTAATAATTTTTTATTTCTTTTAAATTGTAAAACTACAAGATCTAAAAGATGGAAGTTCCATTGATTTCGGAATTTTATCTGGGAACACTTTTGGCTTTCATTCTGGGAACTTTTTATTTTATTTTATTTTATTTTATTTTATTTTATTGTTTGTTTTGTTTAGTTCTTTTTCCTTCTTCTTCTTTTTTTTTTTTCGTTTTTTCTTTTTTTAAGATTAGATCCTCGTAGTCAATAATAATAGTAATAGTAATAGTAATAGTAATAGTAATAATAATAATAATAATATTAATAGTAATAATAATAATAATAGTAGCTCCGAAACGGCTTTTTTATTCTTCTTCTTCCTCCTCCTCTTCTTCTTCCTCCTCTTCCTCTTCTTCTTCTTCTTCTTCCTCTTCTTCCTCTTCCTCCTTCTCCTCACCCTCCTCCTCCTCCTCTTCCTCTTCTTCTTCATCGAATTGTGGCTCCTCGAGATCGTCATCGGCCGCGGCCTTTACGTCCTCTTCGCCCTCCGGTGATTCTGGATCGCCAGCTTTCTTGCCGGGCCTCTCGCCGAACCATTTCGGTAACTTCGCTATAGGAATTTTTTATTTTTTGCATTTTTATTTTTAGATGTTAATTCATTTGTTATATTTTTTTCTTTTTCTTTTATACATATATTTATATATATGTTTATTTATTATATATATTTATTTATTTATTATTTGTATATATTTATATATGTATATATAATATTACTTTGGAAAAAAGACGACATTCCAATCCGATAGAATCTTTTAACACTATATCGAGTTAGATTGAAGTTTGACGAATGAACTTCTCAATGACGAACTTTCAATGACACTTCACGAACCTAATTTAACAAACTTCATTTAACAAACTGTTGGAAAAAAAGAAGAAGAAAAAAAAAAGCGTCATCGAGAGGAAAAAAGGATGGAGGATGGGTTCGCCGTATTTGTCCTTGAAATCTTGGAAGTTGAGACGTCCATATATCTATCGCGGTCATCCTGAATATATCTCAATGTTATTGACATACTTTGCAAAGATAAAAAAGAGAAGAGAAAAAGAAACAAAATGTTCTTTTCCTTTTTTTTTTTTCTTCATCGCTTTTCAAAATGTTTCTTTTTTGTTTTTCATCACATAATTGAGTTGAATTAAATTAAACAATTAAATACATTTAAACATTTTACTCTAAAGAGATTTCAAGGACGAGCTAATTAATACATACTCTTTTGACGACCAAGGAACTGTTCCTTCTGTTGGGTCCACTGCTTTTCTATGATCTCCTTTTGCTGTTCGGTCAGACCCTGAAACATTAATGGACAAAATGGCATGCAGGGATAATGTTAGACACGTCAAGGTCAACGCGTGGACATCATTTCCCTCCAGTGCAATATCATTCTTTGTCTCTGTCTTTTATCTTCCTGGTCGACGACGACGACGACGACGACGACGACGACGACAACGACGAGGGTCTGAAGGTCATTGGGGGGTGTGGGTCTGGGGCGACCATTTGTAATAGCCATGTTGCAATAGTTAGGACACGTGAGTAAATGGCAACGAATAATATTGAACACGTGTCATCAAATCAAAAGTCTCCAAAAAAAAAAAAAAAAAAAAAAAAAAAGAAGAAGAAGAAAAAAAGAAAGTTAAATCCAAATCTCAAATTATTTTATCAAAAATTCAAAGCAAACGATTTGGTAATGTTCTTTCCGTCTTTGATGGTGTCCTTTTCAAGGACGGACAATTTTTTTCTTTCTTCGTAATTATTTTGTCGAAAAAATTTGATCGGTTTTGTTGTTATTATTATTATTATTATTTAGCGTTCTCCTGTTTTTTTTTTCTACTCTTCTTCGAACGATAATAAATATTTCGACAATTCGGGAGCCTGATGTTTCTTTTGGATACAGTGTCACATGCTTCAAAAGAAATAAAATAAAATTCTCATTTGAAATTTGGTTTAGAATTATGATATGACACGGCTATTGGTCGTGCTCTTTAGGTCTAACAAAAACCAACACTTACATATACATATCAATAAGTAGATGTGATAGATCCATCTAATCGTCAGTTCGATCGTTTAGTCAAACTTTCAAAAAAAGAAAAATAACAAAGGGGTAAAGGGGTGCGCAAAATTATCAACACTTTGGTTGCAATCAAGAAAATCAAGCAAAAAAAAAATTCTTGGGTTGGTTGGTTGATAATGACTAAGTGGCTTGGGCCCGAGGCCCGTGGGTCCTGTGGTCAGTCCGAGGGTGAGGGGGTGAGGGGGTGAGGGGCCAGAGGGGGTGAGACACTTATACAGAAGACACGAATCGAGTCCACTCACTTTTGGTGCGCTTCATGAACTGTTCTGTTTTCTGTTTCCACAGTTTCTCGTTGTACTCCGCTAAAAGCGTGTCATAGCCCTGCGATTCAATTATGCGACATTTCTAAACTGGCTCATCAATGAATAAAACGGATCTCAAACATTCACACTCGCACACCGCATCTTTTTATAATTCAATCTTCCCTTCCTAATTCCTGTCTAAAAACTTCGATTGATTTTTTTCCCATTTCTTTTTTTTTGTTTTTTTTTTTTTTTTTTTTTTTTTTGATTTACCGCACTATGCTATCTTAGTTTTCTTCTTATTACAGGATCGTTCGATTTTTTTGTTCGTTCGTACTCTCTTTTCTTTTTCGATAGATTACCAACCCTATTCGACGAATAAAAAAAAAGAAAAAAAAAAGAAGAAATAGATACTTACACCCTCGAAAAGTTTCTTCTTGTCGTCGTAGGACCTAGTATCGACGCGACGTTCGTATTTCGAGGCAACTTGGATCTTCGGCTACGAAGATATAAAAAAAAAAGAAGAAAAGAAAAAGAAAAAAGAAACCATTATTACATTTCTTTTATGTAAACGTTTATAAGTTGTATAAATGCAACAAAGTGCATATGCATACATGCATATACTCTTTTACTTACAGGATATTTGCCAGTAAGAGCTTCAGGATCTAAACCTTTTTTCAAAGCCTTGTGCCTCAATTGTTGTTTCTGACGTTCCTTCAATTCTTTAAGCTAACAAACAAACAAACAAACAAACAAACAAATAAACGAATAAAAAAAAAAAGAGAAAACAAAAAAATAAATCTAGCATTTTAGATTTTATTTTTTAAGACGACAAATCGTGATCATTCGTGACACGATCGGTATACTTGAATTAATTTTATTATTATACTTCGTTCGTTCAGTTCGATGAAGCCTAAAAATAAAAACTTTGAAATCTCAATCACGTATTTATTTGAATAAATAATTAATTCGTTGATATTATAAATAAAACTCACATCGTAATCCTGACGTTTTTGTCTCTCCTCGAGATCGTACTTCTCAGTTTCTAATTTAACGATAGTATCCCAGAGTTCGGTGGCTTTGAAACGGAGTTTGTCGATCGATAGACCCTCGATTTCTAATGGTTTAATGCGGATACTCAAAGATATCTTTTTCTCTTCTTCCAGTTGTTCCTTCGTCTTGTTACGTTCCAATTGAGCCGATGAGAGATTACCCTGTGTTGAAAAAATGTAAGTATATAAAAAGAAGAATGTAAAGAAAAGATTCTTTTTAAATTTTAATAACCAATAATTAAATAATAATAAATTTTAATCTAAATAGCTTAATAATTGAATAATAATAAATTTTCATCTAAATAGCTTGATAATTAAATAATAATAAATTTTGATTTAAATAGCTTAATAATTGAATAATAATAAATTTTGATCTACATAGCTTGATAATTAAATAATAGTAAATTTTGATCTAAATAGCTTGATAATTAAATAATAGTAAATTTTGATCTAAATAGCTTTATAATTAAATAATAATAAATTTTCATCTAAATAGCTTAATAATTAAATAATAGTAAATTTTCATTTAAATAGCTTAATAATTAAATAATAATAAAATTTGATCTAAATAGCTTGATAATCAAATAATAATAAATTTTAATCTAAAAATTCTTAACAAAATTTAATCTAAAAATGGTTGAGCTATCCGATAGATATTATATATATATATTTGACCATATAGTAACACGTGTATAAGTATGTATATGAATGTAACATGTAATTTCTTAAAAAAGATATATCGTAGACTTGATCGAGGACGATCGAGAACCAACTTACCCCAAGGTCCTTCTTCGTAATGGTAAAGTTAGGTCCTTTCTTGTTTGCTTGGTCCTTCATCGCTTGCATCATAGCCTGACGTTTCTTTTCAGACTCCTCGAGGCGTCGTCTCTTTTCCTCAATGTCACGTTGTTTCTTTTCCTCTGTTGAAATTTAATGCGAAAAGTGGATAAAAGAGAAGAAGGAAAAAAGTGAGAGAACAAAAATCAAGAAAACGTCGACATCGAGTAGCGATACTTATGGTGGTTGACGTTAAAACTTGTTTCTTTTTTTTTTTTTTTTTCCTTTTTTCCTCTAATAAATTTACGAATATTACAAAGTTTCTGTCCAACATTTTTTTCGAACTTACCAGTTTAAATTCTAATATAAATAAAAAAAAAAAAAAAAAAGAAAAAAAGAATAAATAAAATAAAATAAAAAAAGAAAGGAGTGTCAGGAAAAGACGAAAGAATTCATTAAAAATTTTAATAAGAGTCTAAAAATTGTCGAGCTATCTGATAAATATTATCGCATGTTTTATTACAAATATTCGAAGCATTATCGTTATTATTGATGAATATTTTTTTTTCTTTTTTATCTAATAAATTTACAAATATTACGAAGTAATATATTATTCTGTCCAACGTTTACTTTTCTTGTCGTTGATCTTACATCAAGCAGATATTTGAGCTTGTTTTTTTAATTCAAATTAAAAAAAGAAAAATAAACTAAAATAAAATAAAGAACAAAATATAAGCAAAAGAAAGATGAATATAAAGAAAGAATTCTTTTTAAATTTTAATAACTAATAATAACTTCTTAATAAATTTTAATTCAAAAAATTGTCGAGCTATCCAATAAATATTATCACATACTTTATTATAAATATTCGAAGCAATATTGTTATTATCGGTTTCATAGCGTTATATTTTTCTTTTTCTCCTTTCTTTCTTTTTTCTTTTTTCCTTCCTCAACCGCAGATATTGGATAAAAATCGATGATGATGTTATTACCAATTTCACGTTGACGACGTTCCTCCTCTTCCTTCTTCTTCTGAGCCAATCTCTTTTCTTCATCGGCACGGGTGATCTTGCGTTTAGCTTGTTTCTCCTAAAAAGAAAATAAAAAGAAAAAAAATATGATAAAAAACAATACAAAATCAATTTGTAAATATTATTGTTATTGGTGTTTTTGGTAACAGAATAAAAATGGTCATTGATTAATAGAAAAGAAATACCTTGAGACGTTTAAGTTCCTCTTCTTCCTTGGCTCTCTGCTTTCTCCATTCCGCGATGTATTCCTTAAGTTGTTCATCGAGATCGCTTCTCTTCTGTTCTTGCCTCTGTAAAAATGATAAAAAAATAGTAATGATCTGTTTTATATATAAATATATATATGCTATTTTGAAATCAATAAAATAATTCGAAAAGGATCGTGTACGATAATTCTTTTATTTCTTTTTTATTTTTCATTTTTCTTTTTTTTTTTTTTTTTTTTTTTAATTAATTAATTAATAAACTTTTTTTTTTTTTTAAATATTTTTTACAGATCATCAGTAATAAATTCTCAGTAATAGAAAGAAGTGATTTCTTTTTTATTTTATTTTTATCTTTTCTTTTTTTTTATACAAGCAATCTTTTAAAATGAACGATAAAAAATATTCGACATTGATAACATCTACTATGTGCACGGATGTACGTATATATTTATTTATTTTTTCTTAATTTTTTTATTTATCTTGAGGAAAACTAAACGATAAAAATGATATTAACACGTAAAAGTGTTAATGTTGCGTGTTAGAATTTATTTTATAAGATTAATAATAAAATCATATTAAAAGAAATCACCCTCGTGAAATGATTTTTTTTAACAAAGGACTATAAAATAGACGACTAAAAATAAAGATATATTTTCCGATGCAACGTTTCAATGGAACGATAATAAAAATGATATAGGTATAGAGAAAAATCTTTTTTTATTAGATTAGATTTTATATGCGAAATAAATGGCAATGCCTTCAACAAAATTTAATTATATATTTTTTTTTTTATTGAAAATTATTTAACGATCAATACTGCAATAGTAGATGCAATCGCACAAATTACTATTGTATTTTATACTATAGTATTATTTATTTACATTAAAATTTCTATCACTTATTTACACATAAAATACTAATACCAATCTTTTACTTATTGGCCAACTCAATATGCATATATATAAATTTTTAACATAAAATCTTATGTTCAAGATTCAAATAAAAATTCAAATAATAATTAGAAATCGATTTAAACAAATAAAAAAATATTAAGTATTTTACGCGGTTAGTGAGAAAAAAAAATTCACAACTTTTTGTGTCCGTGATGCAAATAAAAATTTATAGGAAAGTTAAGAATCAATTTAGAGAAATAAAAAAAAAAAAAAACTACTACTACTACTACTACTACTAATACTATTACTACTATTACAGTTCTAATAATAGAACTACTAATACTATTACTAATACTTTTACTACAATACTGTTACTACTATTAGTACTAATATTATTAATATTATTAATATGTTATTACTATTAATACTGCTATTATTACTACTAATACTACTACTATATTACTGCTACTACTATTAGTACTAATATTACTAATACTATTAATATTGTTATTACTATTAATACTATTACCATTACTATCACTTATAATACTATTACTAAACTACTACTATAATACTGTTACTATTATTAGTACTAATACTACTAATACTATTAATATTGTTATTACTATTAATACTGCTACTACTCACCTTCATAAACTCGATATTCTCCCCGGAGTCCCTGTATCACGCCGGAACGAAAACAAAAGTAAGTCTCTTTAATCCTTTGAGGAGAGAGGGGTTGCTCCGTGAAAAAGTGTCCGGAGGACACTGAGATATCCCTCCGAAACTCCGTACGCCATTTTTTTTTTTTTTTTACACGTCCCGTCATCATCATTATTATAATCATCCATTTTCGCGTATCGACACCAAGTTAATTGTTATGTCGCAACGCGATATCTTACGCAACCACATCCAACAATACACACATACACAGGCGGACGGACAGACGGACAGAGACAAAATAGACAAACGTGAAAGATAGAAGAATATATATATATATATATATATATATATATATATATATATATAGAACAAGAAAAATAGAAACGGACGGACAAATAGACAGAAACGGACGGACAGACGTGTAAAAGACAGACAGAGAAAAAGAAAGAGACAGAAAGACAGAGAGACAGACAGAGACAGTGAGAAAAAATGAGGAAAGAAAATAAAAAATAAAAAAAAATTAAAAGAATATATATACTACGTGAAAGCACGTGAATTCGCTAAGGATCCATTTTTCGTCTTATTCTGTTTTTTCTTTTTCTTTTTTTTTTTTTTTTTTTGGTTTTGCGTTTCTCGATCCCTTCGCAAATGAGCTCTGATAGTAACCAGCAGAGCTTAACAGTTTGATAGCCTTTGAACAAAAGCGATAGACAAAACTTATGGCCTTTTAATTTCTTTTTCCTTCTTTTCTTTTCATATTTTCTTTCCTTCTTTTTTTTTTTTTTTTTTTCTTCTTTTCCTTTTACACCTTTCCCCTTAACTCCTCCACAAAGAAAAACAAACGATCGATCAATTTCCACTTTTTCGCGATTATCGAATTTAATAATTTTAATTGTTTGTTTTGATAAATAATTAATTGTAATTAATGAAAGTTTGACGAACGTTTTATCGTTCTGTCAGATATATATATATTCAAGTCGATCGATTTTCCAAGATGGCAGACTTGGGGATGCAGTTAAAGGAAAAGAAAAAAAGAAAAAAAAGGAAAAGAAAATAGAAAAAGAAAAAGAAGAAAGAAAGGAAAACAACAAAACGGAACAAACTTGGCATTTGTTCGTTTTTTCTTTTTCTGTATTCTTTTTTTTTTTTTTTTTTTTGAGGGTTTTCTTCTTTGATGACCACGAAGCTGGACGCAGGATAAATGATTGAAGAAGGATAATGGTGAAAAGATAGACAGAGATAAAAATAGAAATAGAGATAGAGTTACTCGTATATAGGGGTGTAGGTTAGAACGTCAGTGTTTCTCAATCGTTCAATGCTTCGCGTATCCATTAGAAATTTGCGTGTGTGTAAATGACCGTATTATAAATAGATCGAACTATACTCTACTTAATTAAACTATAATTATATATATATATATAGTATAGTAATGTTGAATAAAATGAAAAAAAAATTAAAAAAGAAGCAAATATATATATATATATATATATATATATATATATATATATATTTGTGTGTCCATTAAAACATAAAGATATGATCAAATCTTTCAGGAACGTAATGAAAGAGTTTTTATTTATTTATTTATTTTTTTTTTGTAATTCTACTCGAACTTTTACACGACAACATATATTCTCCATCTTCAATGAAGGTTTTACGTGTAGCACGATTTTGAGAATCACTGGGTTAAACGATCGATTTCACCTCGCACGCGTTCTCTATTTCGAAATGTCATCATTTCGGGCATTGTGAATCATCGTCTTTGTCGTCTTCGTCATCGTCGTAAGAAAATACGAAAAGTTGACAGCGAGCGAGCGAGCGAGCAAAAGATAGAGATAGAGATAGAGATATAGATAGATAGATAGATAGAGAAAGAGAGAAAGAGAGAGATACTTGACCAAATGCCAAGAAAACCAGTCGGCCATAAGTCGTGATTATAGATACTCCGAGAAGCAGCTAACTATCGTCGTTTTCGTCGTCTTCGTCGTCCTTTTCGTCGTCTTTGTCGTCATTGTCGTCGTCGTCGATGATTTTCGTGGTGTCAGCGAACCCACCCTGAGGTTTCGTTCTTAGAAAACGCGTTTTATCTCTCTCAAATTCGTACTAAGAATAATATCTCGAGAGATGATCATCTCGATATTGTATAATAAACGAGATTATCCAACAGATTTATATAGAAAATCTGTGTCGAGAGAATCTTTTTTCTCTTTCTTGTATATATCTTTTTTTCTTTTCTTCTTCCTTTTTCTTTTTTTTTTTTTTTGAACGAATTAAAAATACACTACAATATATACGTATATATATATATATATAAAACATTTAATGACTTAATGTAATGTGATATGAAATATATAAGTTAAATGGAATACACGCGAAGTATAAAATTTACACGTGATGAAAAGAGAGAAAAACAGAGAGAGATAGAAAGAGATAAAAATAAAAATGTATGCAACTCAAGAAATAAGTAATTATAATTAATCCGAGAAAAATAATTCAAATGTTCGATTAACGATCAAATAACAATATTTGTATAAAAGAATACGAGATGAACGATACCTTTTTTTTTGGGTGGGTAGGTGGATAATGATGTGAATAAGGGAGGGACAAGGTCGTGATGGTCCCTTTTATTCGTGTTTTTTTTTTTTCTTTTTTTTTAACGAGAAATACACAGAAATGTAAGTACGTACGTGTATAGGTAATACGTAACATTGAGGGTTGGAGGAGGGTAGAGGACAGAAAAAAGAACAATGCAACAAAATCAAGAAGGAACAACAACAACGCGTTAAATATGTATGAACATTGGAACGTACGAATATTTTTTTTTTTAGATAAAACGATTATCTCTCACTCGTTAATAAACAATAATTATTATTTAATGGATATATATATATATGTGTGTGTGTGTATGTGGAGAGAGAAAGAAAGAGAGTCATAGATGATATGAAAAGATAGACAGATTGATGGACGGATAGACAGACGGATAGATAGATAAATGGATAGATGGATAGACAAACAGAAAATAAATAAATAAAGAAGAGAACACGAAGGTAACATTACGAGGGTATATAACTGCATGGAAGAGATACAAAAGACATAAAGATACACGAGAGAGAGAGAGAGAGAGAGAGAGAGAGAGAGAGAGAGAGAGAGAGAGAGAGAGAGAGAGAAAGAGAAAGATAGCTGGGCTTCTTGAGGGTAGAATGGGGTGAGAGTGATTCAGCGAACGGCGGAGTAATCAAAATGTCAGTTGCGGCGTCAGGAAGTGGGGAAGCATACTTTTTTTTTTTCTTTTATTTTACTTTACTTAAAAATTCCAAAATTCTTCGACCTACTCGAATAAATTTAATTTGCATTTAATTTCGTTCGGTCGTAAGGTCGTTTTTACTATTACGAAATTCGCATAAAATCCGGCCGTTTAAGTATAAGAATAAACTTTATACGTTACAGATAGATGCTACCCAAATGTATATATATATATATATATATATATATATATATATATATATATATGTATATATGTATATATGTATGTATCTAACTATGAAACACGAGCGCGCACTTTTGGCAGGTGTCCAGCCGACGCAAGTTAAATTAGTTGCATATGCTTGTTATGCAATTGCTATGCGCGGTCCGGCCAGATAGCTGCCAACCTTTTTTTTTTTTATTTTCTTTCTTGTTTTCCTTTTTTCTTTCACGAAACACACGAAACACTTCCATCGACGAAAAAAAAAAAAAAAAAAAAAGGGGAAAAATAAAAAATTTATTACCCATCGCGAAAGAGTTAGAAAAGTTTTCGAAATAGATCGAACGTATTATTGGATTTTGCTCGTTTCATTTTCTTTTTTTCCTTTCTCTTTATTTTCTTATTTTTTCTTTTTTTCTTCTTTTTATTGTCGTTAATTAATCAAAACGATTCTTTTTTTTTCCTTTTTTTCCGGTGGATGGGAATGCAAGGGATTTTGTTGTTGTTGTTGTTGTTGTTGTTGTTGCTGTTGTTGTTGTTGCTGTTGGCCAGAGCGAACGAAGAAAGATAGAAAGAGAGAGAGAGAGAGAGAGAGAGAGAGAGACAGAGACACAGAAAGAAAGAGAGAGTAGTTGATGGTTGGGTGGGTGGGGGGGGGGCGAGGGTGGAAAATAGTATTATTGACGTATATAATAAAACACCTCGAGCGATTTCAACTTACTTTTGGGACGCCCTACCCCTATAAAAAAGAGAAAGTACAGGTTGATTAATATCTATATAAAAAAGGCAAATTGGTGTGTGACGAAGAAAGAGTTCGCGCTTTTGTGTGTGTTTGTGTGTGTATGTGTGTGTGTGAATTTTTGCGCAAAAGCCGCGTGATAAAGAAAGGCGATGTTGCTTAGGCACATTTTTCCTTTTTTTCATTTTTTTTTCATTTTTTTTTCATTTTTTTTTTTTTTTTATCTAAACAGTTTCATCAATCTACGACGAAACTATTCGCCATTTTTTGTAATTGTTTTGTTTTGTTCTAATACGTTCTTTTTTCTCTTTTCTTTTTTCTTTTTTTTTTTTTTTTTTAAATGTCTTATTAAAGACTCATGAGACGATGGCGAAGATGGCAAGATATTTTTTTCGAACGGACTATAGCTTTGAAAATTGATTTTCTTCTGTCTGTTCAGTGCGTGCGTGAGTTCGTGCGTACGTCAATGCGCGTGCGTTCATTTCTGTTATTTTATTTCTGATTGTTAGATTTTATTATTATATTTGCTGTAATTGTATTATTTATTACGCTGTAAGATATTATATTATGTTTCATTATTTGAACTGTAAGAAAACTTTGATAAATATAAATAGCTTCTCAAATATAATACATATATATATATATATATGTATGTATATATAGGAGAGATAGAGAGAGAGAGAAAGAGAGAAAACAAGATCATTTGTCAACTCATCGTTACGTAAAAAGCTCTTTTACTCCGAGGTCCTTGCTAGAGTATTATTCTGGCGAGTCGCCATAGTCCGTTCGTGTTTATCTTGCTATTGTTACAAGATCTGTTTATAGCATTTAACAAAAATGCTTTTTCGCGGCTCGATCGATAATGCTAGAGACGGACATGATAATTATATGCGACATAAACGATGCGCACGTACAAGAGTAACAAAGAGTAACAAAGACACGAGGACGACAATATTTAAAAGAAATAAAGAGAGAGAGAGAGAGAGAGAGAGAGAGAGAAAGAGAGAGAGAGAGATAGAAAGAAAAAGAGAGAGTAAGTCAAATGAGTATTTCTTAGGTAGGGACAAGTGTATTGAAAGGGTTTTTACTTACTATTTTTTTTAATAAAAATCAGTTTGAAATGAGTTCAGTTTAAAAAAAGAGAGAAAGAGAGAAAGAGAGAGAAAAAATATTTATCATTCTTTCTCCCTCAATCCCTCTTGTCTGTATATTTGCGTGTCAGATGTCGCAATTTGTATGTATTTATGTATATACGTATGCATGTATGTATGTATGTATGTATGTATGTAATGTGTATGTCCGTATTTTCACGATGAGGGTGGAATGTTGGTTGGTGGTAGACAGGGACTATAAAAAGGACGTGATATGTAATCTCGTGTAAACCATCGACACAGCAGCGACACAGCTTGAAAAAAAGACAAAATGAAGAGACAACGGACGGAACACAGATGAT
>NC_057708.1:2236464-2248964 GCF_014466175.1 Vespula pensylvanica | reverse complement strand
ATGGAAAGTGACTACTATTCATTCTTTAAGTTTAGTCAAGAAAAAAATGAACAAAACAGGGACAGAGTCAGGGGTTGGAAAGACGAAGGATGGATATGATTGTTGTTTCTCTCTCCTTAATAACAAATCAAATAAAGTGAAACACGATTAAAAAAATATATACATAAAAAAGAAACGACTGGCCAAGGAGGATGGTGAGGAGCAAATAGTCACGAATAGAATAACTAAGGGTTGATACGAGTAAATAAAGAAACAAAGGGGTTGTGCGCGTGTACACGTAAGTGTAACATTTCTCTCTCCTGATAGTAATTAAAAAAAAAAAAAAGAGAGAAAATGTACAAAAAAAAAAGAAAGAAAGAAAGAAGATAACAAAGGGTTGAAAAGAAGGGTTGTTGCCTCCGAGGAAGAGGGAAGCAACACGATAAAATTTGGTGACACGGTGATTTCTTTTTTTTTTATGACACATATACGATACACGAAGAGACAATGAAAACGAGAGAGAGTGAGAGAGAGGGTGAGAGGGTGAGAGGGTGAGAGGGTATAGGGATAAGGTAAGGTATAATCTTACGTTGGATCTTTTTTTTTCATTTTCACGAACTCCGATCACGATTATCGTCGAGATATATAGCTCGTAAATACACACTCGTAATCTTCAGAGAATGGTGAGGGGTGCACGTGTATGTGTGCGTACGTGGGGGTGGTTGAAGCGGGAGTCTCCGTCGAGATCCCAATTTTCATTTTTTTTTTTTTTGTTTTTTCTTTTCTTTTTGTTTGGTTGTGAAAGATTTTTATCGTAAGATAAAAAATCGCCGAGGCGAGATCCTGCAAAATTTGGCCAATTTAAACGAAGATCCTTACGATCGATGGATCCCTTTTTAATCGCTTTAATCTTATGGCGTACCCTTTTTTTTTTTTCTTTTTTTTTTCTCGAACACAAATTCTTCATCGATTTTTTAATGAGCCAACTATTATAAAAGCGGTGTCTAATGATATTATATATATATATATATATATATATATATATATATATATAATTTTCTTTTTGTTTGATATCTGTGAAAGATCTTTTATTTTTGAAAATATTTAATTTGAAATTAATTAACGAAGCAAAGAAATATATAACTGATTAAGTAAATAAATACTTACAAATATTTGCCAATAACTCAAATGATTATAAAATATATCGAACTATTATAATTCATCGGCTCATATTTATTAATAGTTTATAATCATATCAAGTAAATATTAAAAATATATATGTACGTTCTTTTTTTATTATTTAATTATTTTCGATCGACTTTTGATAAGAAGTCGCCGTGTGTAAGGAATTAATGTTTCTTTTTTTTTTTCTTTTTATACTTTTCAAGATTCGATTATAATATACTTCTCGTACGAATTCTTATCAAAAGTGTGAACGAAAGTTGCTGAAAAAAATTGTATCGTTCATATCATTCGAAAAGCTACTTGATAAGATAGCTTCTTTTATATATATTTATATATGTATGTACATACATATATATATATATACATATATATACATATATACTTACGAGTATTGTTCCTCGTCGTCGGACATGTTTGCGGTTGGTTAAGGAACTGTAACATGAAAATATAAAGATTATATACAGACATATACATATACATATACATATACATATACATATACATATATATATTCTATAAACAATAATTTATATTATTAATAAATAATTAATAAATATAATTAAATAATCAATTTCATTATTTTTTTCATTTTTCTTTCTTTTCTTTTTTATATAATAAAATATCAATTCAATTAATATATTTATTATTAATATATATATATATATCATTAATATAGGTATATTTGTCTTTATTCATCCTAATCATTCACTTATTTCATTTATTATTTATTTATATTTATTAATCAAAAAAAAAAGATATATATCATTAATATAGATATATTTGTCTTTATTCACTTATTTATATTTATTAATCTAAAAAAAATAAACGTTTTGATCAACATTTTTTTGTCTCCAAAAAAAAAAAAAAGAAAAAAGAAAGAAATGAAAAACGAAGTAAATATAGCGAATCGAAACGAGGTCAATGATGCACCGACCTAAACGTAATTTGATATTCCGAAGGAAGAGAGAAAGAAAGAGAGAGGAAGACAGAGAAACAGAGAGACAGAAAGAGAGAAAAAGAGAGAGAGAGAGAGGGAAAGAGTAAGAGAGAGCAAAAGTGAGAAAGAGGTAGACATACTGCCAGTTTGCTAACCCTGGCCGCAAGCTCGGCCTCGCAAGCTCTATAAGGAGCCGGGTCCCTTCTCTTCCTCGTGGCTCTAATTTTAGAAAAGTGTTCTCTCTCTCTCTCTCTCTCTCTCTCTCTCTCTCTCTCTCTCTCTCTCTCTCTCTCTCTCTCTCTTTCTCTCTCTCACACACGCACACATACATGCACTCCTAATACCGTTTCTTCTTCTCTAATTCAATATGGAGATCGCTTTGCTTGTCTCCTCGTTTTCTCTAACTTTTACATATACTTAAATTCTTTCGTTAGAGTCGAAAAAAGAATTAAAAAAAAAAAAAAAAAAAAAAAAAGAAAAAAAAAATACACAAAAATGTAAAAATATATCCGAGGAAGATAAAAAAAAAAGAGAGAGAGAGAAAAAAGCTAACAAACTTGTTTCGATCCCTAAGACTACGTTTCTTTGAGAAAATTTGTCAAATATATTTGCAAGAAAGGAATAAAAATATAGAAAGAAAATGGAAACGTAGGAGAAAGAGGCTGAGAAATATTTTCGATAGGACGTACAAGTGCACCCTGAGAAGATAGAGAGAGAGAGAAAATACAGAAAAAAAAAGAAAAAGAAAAAGAGAGAAAGGAATAGAAGAAAAAAGAAAGGGGGTCAAGAAGATCACAAACAGAGCGTACAGTTTTCGACGGGATCCAATCACTCGAGGAGCTGGTTAACTCGTTAACTGAAGCAATAGTAATAGTTATAGTAGTAACAGTAATAGTAGTACTAGTAATAGTAGTAGTAAAGGTCGGTTTATGCGCGGACACAAAACTTTTTTTAAGTAGCAATCCCGATCGGCAATTACGCAGGCGCGTAAATCGGTCACACTGTTTCTTAACTGAGATGCTAAATAAGTCCTCAGCACCCGCGATTTCAAACAGAACACGATATGCCCCTTGCAATAAAGATAGATTTTCTCTTTCCATTCTTTTTCATCTTTTTTCTTTTTTTTCTTTTCCTCTTATTTTTCCTTCTCTCTCTCTCTCTCTCTCTTTCTTTCTTTCTTTATTTATTTATTTATTTATTATCTGAAAAGGATTTATCATGAATATTTTTTTGGCATCTAATTTTTTTTTTATATTTAACATTCATTATATCTTTCTCCGAAATGATTTTAAATCGTCAATGGATAATTAATTATCCGATTATTTGATCACTTCAATCGAAATACAGAAAGAAAAAGAGAGACAATTAGAGTGATATATTGATAATAGAAATGAAAAGTATGAAATAATATAAAATTAGAGTTTTTTCATCGTAGACACCCTCGTATAATCATATACAAAAAAAAGAGAGAGAAAGAAAAAAGATGAAAAAATTTATATATACATATATATATAAAAAGAGAGAGAGAGAGAGAGAGAACGCATAAAATATAAACACACAAAAATACGCACACGCAAAGAGAGGTAAAAAAGAGAAAAAAAAAAGAAAAAAAAAACAATAATAATAAAAAAAATAAATAAAAAAAATAAAAAAAAAGGGGGGAGAAAAAAAGGAAAGAAAGAAATAGATAATAAATGAATTATATTCTAATGAACTTACACTCGAGTGATGTCAATGTATGTGGTAATGTATGTGAAGAGAGACGTGTAAGTGGGTGGGTGTGTGTACGTGGCAACGAGAGGGTTGCCTCGGTGCCCCAGCCGATTGAGAGATGCTTTTTATTAAACGACACACACACACACACAAGAGAGAAAGAAAAAGACAAAGAAAGAGAGAGAATGATAGAGAAAGAGAGAGAACGAGCGAGCGAGCGAGCTAACGAAGAACGAGCTTTTGGCCGATGGAATGTCGAGTCCGCGATAGCTCGAACGGCTCTAAACTCCGGACTGTTCGATCTGAGAACGTTCTCTGAGTGGTACCAAAACTCTATCGTTAGCTGGTACTACTCCTTCTTCCTCTTCTTCTTCTTCTTCTTCTTCTTCTACTACTTCTTTTGTTGCTGCTGCTGTTGCTGCTGCTGGTTCTTCTTCTTCTCTTCTTTGATCCTTAATTCTCGTTCGTTACTATTAATAGAAAGGAGATCTACGTCCGTGGAGCTCGAACGTGATACGATCCTGGCCGACGATACTATTTTCGTCGAATGTACGTTCTTTTTTATTCCACCGTCGAACGAATAACCGGCTGCTCTCTGGCAGAAACCTCGCCCCCGCGGTTTCTTCCAAACCAATTTCTAAACTAAATTCTATCTGTCTCTCTCTCTCTCTCTCTCTCTCTCTTTCTCTCTCTCTTTATATATATGTGTGTTTTTGTGTGTATGTGTATTTCTAAAATGGTTTTCTAAAATCATTTGATTTAAAGCTGATACTATAATATCATAGACGAATGATTCGGTTTCTGTATTTAAATATGGAGTTTTGATATTTAATCATGGAAATTTGTTGGTTATTCGATGATAACAAAAGAGGATTATTTTGAGAGTCACGATCAAAGTCACTTTGAGAAATTTATTTCGTTAGATTTTCTCTTACATAATGTAACTCGAACGAGTCTATCATTTTCGAGTCTCTCTTTTTCTTTCTCTCTTTTGCACGTGTCTAAAATCTCTTGTATTTAGAAAAACTTGTCTTTGATCGTGCGTACCTCTAACCGCTCTAATCTAATATATATATATATGTATATATATATATATATATATATATATATATATATATGCGAAGCTAGTATTAATCTTATCCAATTTGCGTCATCATCAATAATCAAAGTTTCTTCTACTTTCTTTTTCTTCGTGGAAAATAACTTGTCCTCTCAATGTTTTCGTGATTTCTCGACAAATAGAAAAAAAAAAAAAATAATAAAAGGAATAATAAAACAGAAAAGAAAAGAAGGGAAAAGAAAATAGCTCGTCGTTAAGATAATCGTCTTAACGAACTCGCGACGAACGTGTAATATAGCAATGATGAAATAAGAGTCGAATCAAGATAATGTGGGTTGGTGATCCTCGAGGATTCTGGTCCAAGGGTGTGGAGTGAAGAGAAAGCTTTCTATGCTCGATGAAGAGGGAGACAATCTTATCAAAGATGAACGTAAAGCCTGCTTGCTTCCTTGCTTCCTTGCTTCCTTGCTTCCTTGCTTGCTTACTTGTTAAAGTTCTAAATCTTCGAATGCGTTGATCAACGTTTTAAAGTCCACGCTGGGGCCTCCTTATATGGTGAGCCTTGTGGACGAGAGAGGGCGCAACAACGTCCGAGTATAAAGTTCCGCGTAAGCGTCTACTTAATATCAGACATCGTCAAGGCGTCAATTCGTTTATATCGTTAATTTTCAAAGATTAAAGTCTTCATTCGGGTAACAGCATTTCTTTTGTAAAGAATAATAGATCCTTCGATTATTCTGACTTCTCCTACAACATTAGTAGACAGTGTTATATTACATTTATAAATAGAATTTAACTTATTGTTATTATGATTACAGAAAATCGTCAAAGTTATTTCTGTGTCTCTTAACTATGTACATATTTAAGATACGTAGAATCAAAATCATGATTTTATAATGTTTGGTACTATCGGCTTTTTAAAAGGTCTGTCTCTTCCACCGAAACGAAGTTGACCGGATTCTTTTTTACCGCCAAAGCCACCTCCTAAATGGAACATAGATATTTTAAGAGCTTTTAAGATATATTTATTGTATGAGTATTGGATTATTCCTTCTAACGTATATACCTAATCTTCTAGGTTTCCAACCTTTCATAATACGACTACATTCGAAGTCTACAAAAATTTGATATCCTTTCAGCGTCGCGTCAATACAACGTCTTACTACTCTTTTAGCGTCGTCTACGTTTCTCATTTCTACAAAACCATAACCTTGTGAAAGTCCAGTAACTACATCTACTATAACTTTTGCTGATAGAACTTCTCCGTATCTAGAAAAAAACTATATATACGACGATAAAAGATTAATTTTCTTCGACGACTTGAAAACCACTCAAAGAAATATTTACCTCTTTTAAGTCTTGCTTGGTTATCTTCGATCCAAATCTAGCTACGTACAACGTTCTTTCAGGCTTAGATTTCAAACCACGAGGAGGTTCATAATGAGCTTGCATAGCTCGACTTACAGCTTTGTCGTGGGGCTCCTTGTCGGTTCCATCGATACTACCAGCTTTTAAAGGATCGTATTCGATCGCATAAGGTGACCAATTTTGCAGAGATTGTTCCTTTTAGAAACATATTTTATGTTTATTAATATTTCAAACATAATTAAATCTTATATATTCCAAAATTCTAACCTAATACATCTTTACAAAAAGAAACTAAGAATACTTCATTAAAATATCACTTATATATTTCGTACGATTAACTAAACAATATCGTAAAATCTTTTAAACAAACTATTAACTAACCATTACAAATTATTGTTAATTTATTTCGATAAACACTTAGTAAACGTTACTTTCGAGAAGAAAGAAATCAACGCGCAAATGAACTGCCATCTATGCGACGCAATCGATAATACTATTTGAAATACACAATTTAATTTTAATTAGAGATAAATTTGCGATAATGACTGTAAATTCTATTAACTAAATTGTATTTATTAAACTCAATTTATTAAATTTAATTTTATTTTCGTGCTCGATAAATCTTTCTACGTTATAAAATATCTTTCATTATTATACAACAGACAATTGTTTCGCGTAGTCGATTGGAGGTCGTGTGACTACGCGATTCAAATGAGATATACATTTCGTCTCTTATCGATTAAATGACAACTTATATTTATAATATATAGAAATAGAATGGATGAAAGGTAAATACATATTATTACATTTTGTATAAACGATCTACATACATGATATTTGATATGGACGTGACAATCGTTATAAACTCGTAGAATTTTCATTTTCGTACAGTGTTGCACTAAAAGAATTTATTTAAAGACACAACAGGTGCATTCTACACGTATAGATATTTACATAATCCTACTTTTAATCGTCTATTAAACTTCGTAAATCATTCGGCTATTTTACTCGTGCCAATATCGTTTTAACAATTACGAAATAAATCACAAAACCGGAGATGATAAATCGCTATATTGAAAATTATTTCATTTATATTAAAGCCATTTAAAAAATACGCGTTTCCTTTTTGTTTGTTTGTAACGAAATAAATTTCATTCTTAAAGTGAAAAATAAGAGAAAAAGGAAAGAAAGAACGCCGCGAACTTTTCAAATGGCACATTGGTATATTCTTTGACTCTAAATAAAAAAAAAAAAATCCTACTTAATTAAGAAATAATTTTAAAATATTTCCTAAATATTACAAATGTAATACTAATACTCGTTCGATCTATGCGATCTACAAAAAAAAAACAAAAACAAAAAAAATAAATAAATAAAACGAAAACAAAAACGAATTACACTAGTGCAATTCTTTCAAAAAATTATCTGTCTCTCCTTGGTCGTTATTCAGTTTTCTTCTTTTTTTTTTTTTTTTTTTTTAACAAATCAACAAAGATGAAATAATAAGAAAGTTTGTTTCGAAAAATGATCTCACATCGATTCTAATTAAATTAATATTAAAACTATATGTCGCGTTAAAGAAGATCTAAGTCCAAATTTGCTCCCATTCGTTTTAACGCTAATATCGTATTGACGGCCTTAATCCATCGTTTTTTAATAACATATCGTTTTAATCGTTTCTTACAAATCGGATTTTCCAATGCAACATCGAGCCAACGATGTTCTAAAAGCCCACCTGCTGTCGGTCTCCGTCTGTAGAAACAAAAAGAAATAAATTAAACTAATTTGTTTTATTGATTAATTTTAATAAAAAAGAAAAATATATATATATGTATATATACATATTTTGTTGTTTTATGAAACAATTAGGGTAGACAATTTTTAATGTTACTCTTTTCTTTATATATTTAATTATGCGATATAAATAAGACAATTGAAATGATGTAATATCGTATAATAAATATTTATCGTTTTACCTAGTCGTACATTATTCTTCATATCATCTTTTTAATATGAGCATAATTATTAAAGTGGTCTAAGTAAGTAAATAATTTGAGATATTAAAAGAACGTAATTGTATATATTTTCTCGCTTGTTGCGTAGTAAAAATTCTTTTTTATTTACATAAAAGAATTATTCGTTTCTTTTTTTTTCATTTAATAAAAAAAATATAATGATATATACCTAAGGATATAATATAATAATATTAATAATAATAATAATAACAATAATAATAATCATAATAATAATAATAATAATAATAATAATAATAATAATAACAACAATAATGACAATAGTAATAGTAATAAAATAATACATTTTTCAATAATAAAAATATAAACACTTTTTCGGTGTTTTTTCTCTCTCATTATAGAAAAATAAGTTTCTTTTTTCTTTCTTTTTCTTTTCTTTCTTTTCTCTTTGTTTTAAACAATTCAAAACCACCAAAAGTGCGTCAGAAAATATCTCAGAAGAAGAAGAAAAAAATAAATCTATGATTTAGACAACTTTTATAATCGCTGGCTCATATACATTCATATACATATACTTTCAACATTTACATATATTATACAATATACTATCGGTATACAATAATTATGTAAAACGTTTCGTACTCATTAATTCATTCATTAACTTCTCCATTTAATTTTTTATCGATAATTTCACAACGGATTATATATATATATATATATATATATATATATATATATATCCTTACACATTTCATGTACATAGATACAATGACTAGATTTCTATCATAATATAATATAATTACAAGAAACGCGTCTCAACGAAAGAGTTATATTAAATTACTATAATCAAGTGACGAGAATGAAATGATAATAAAATATCGTCGAGTAAATTCAGAAAATTAATAAATACTCAACGAATGTCTTTTATGTTAAACTTCAATGCAAGTTAGAGTCTCATTGTTAAAGAACAAAAATAACATGAAGAACGGAACATTATGAGGAACTTTAATCGAATTCTATTTTATTATCTCGCTCGTTGAAATAATCTTTATAACGTTTCAAAATATGTTTCTCAAATATAACACATATTTATAATGGATAGAATTTTTAGAATCGCTTTGAGAATTATCCTGAGAAAGAGAAAAAAAAAGAAATGAAATAATTAGATAGATAAATAGATAGATAGATAGATAGATAGATAGATAGATAGATAGATAGATAGATAAAGACAAAATAAAAATATCCAGGGCCGCATTGGATGCAAGCTGGGGCCACAATGTCTATGAGATTAGAGTGATCCATTTTTAAAAAGACCTTACTCTTTATAAGCAAACAAACAATATTATATATATATATATATATACATATATAATAAAAAAAGAAGAGACAGTCTAATATATTTGCTAATAAGGGAAGCAAAATAAAAAAGAAGAAAAAAGATGTGATTAAACGAAACAAAACTTGTTACGTTCAACATAAAATTATCGCAATTCGAAATAAATGCGGCCCCTTAAAATAGAAGGTCATTATCAACGATACATAGGGGTTGATGATTTATCAGGAACGTTATTCGTCGATGATTTTTGTTGTTTCGATTGAAAATATTCCGCTAATGAGTTCATGGTCTTCCTAGCAATCGATTGTTCGCCATACCAATCGATACTGACAGATTTTCTTCCTAACGTAGACGTTCTATTACCGATTTCCTCCCATTCGCCTAACAAATGAAGTAAAAGATCTTTCGTATTAGCCGGCTCATCTAAATTCAAACTCTTATGCAAATCACGCAAATTTGATATCCTTGGTACGTCCCTGCTTGTTTCACCGAACGAATGTTTCACTCTGGTACGTCTCCATGGTGGCGTTAAATCGATTTCATTATTTAATGATTTGAAAGATTCTGCATTTTCAATGACCCTGACAGAACTTCTTTTAGACGGGGAAGTTTCATCCTCGATCGTACGATTAACTTCGTCGCTATCTGTGTTCATTGTCGTCGATGAAACGTTATCCAAGCTCGACTTTCGTCTTTTGAACGAATCGAACGGACTATCGATCGGATTATTAGAACGATCGTAATTACGATTACTATGAAAGGTCGTTCCATTGAGTTTCCTTTGTTTCTTTATACTCGACAATTTTTCAGCTATCTCATTGTACTCCTTATCGTTGTTATCGATCTTAACGATCCTTTTCGAATTATTATTCTTCCTTTGTAAATTCGATCCAGTTATTTCTACAAAAGATTTTTCATTGTTCTTCGACGAAGGATTATCGTCCTCGGTGAAATTGATATTTCTTCTTTTATAAATAACGTTGTTATTTTCCTTGATTGTATCTATACCTCCCATAGCGATATTCCGCAATTGCTCGGATAATTTGATTATTTCTTCGGCCAAACTAATTTGACTGGCTTGATCACGAGACGATTTATCCGTGGCTGTACCCTCCGAAGCTCTTCTTTCCAAAGCAAATCCTAAATTGGGTACGTTCAAATAATATCCACGCGAATCGTCGCGATTCGAATTACTCGCGTCAGTTTCGGACGATTCAAAACTGCAAAGACTTTCTCTAGGTGATGGACACTGTGCTCTCAACGATACAGTCTCATCCGTATTATCCGTATTATCGTCTCTCGAATGATGTCTTTCTAAATTACTCAAAGTATTAACATTATCGATTATGTAAGGACTATCAGGATGCTCTCTCCAACGTTCAACGAACAGTCTCAGATTGTCCTTGGTTAAATCGAGTTCATCCTCGTCTATAACGTTGCTTCTTCCATTAACAGTACCAGCCAATTTTATCGAATTAATTAAAACGGCAGAATCCAATTCGATTTTATTAGATTTCATTGGCTTATCGTCAATTTGTTTTTTTTCCTCGATGATAAGAGGATCGTTCTTCTTTTTGGCCAACCAACGATGTTCACGACATTGCGAGGCGGACGCTCGTTTTCTGAAATATTCATAACAGGCTCTTCGTGAGTGGGTTCGTTTATTTCTTTTTTATATTTTTAGGGAGTTCTTTTTTTGGGTTTCTTTCACTCTCTCTTTCTCTCTCGTTCTCTCTATCTTTCTCTCTCTCTTTATTTATCTCTATCTCTAGCTCTAGCTCTATCTCTTTTCGCTCTCATTTTTTTCCATTCAAGAAGATGAACCGGAAACGAGATATGCCTTGTTTCTTCGAGATAATATCATTTTCGATGGGGACGAGGAGACTGTTCGATTAGAAACGATGGAGAAAGTAATAGACGATAATATTGAACGCTTTATTAATTATCGATATATATATATATATATATATATATATATATATATATATATATATTGTTCAAATACCAATAATCAATTCAGTTTTATATATATATTGTAACGCACGATGGTTATATACTTTCTTATTATAACAGATTCTCTTATGTAATAGATAAAATGTGATTGAAAAAAGAGAACGACAGGCAAAGCTTAATTGAGCTTTTAAACGTTTCATAAAATAACAGTGTATGTGTATATCTATATATATATATATATATAAATATAAAATATATAAATATATAATTATATAATATATATAATATATCAACTATAATAAATTATATATATATTTTTTTTTTAAAGAAAAAAGAGAAAAGAAGAGAGAGAGAGAGAGAGAAAGACAGAGAGATAGAGAGAGAGATAAAAGAACTCTCAACGAAGCTATTATTAAAGTAAAAAAGCTCAGAATATTTCGAGAGAATCCGATTTCTTTTTTTCTTTTTTTTTTTTTTTTTTTTTTTTTCTAACAAAAAACTTAAATCCCTATGTAAGCAAGAGAGGAAGAAAGAGAATCGAAAGTTCTTAAACGATTTATAAGAATTACTCCTCTGTTAAGCTGATTTATTTTTATTCCTTTTTACTTTCATTTTGTAAGATCAGCTGGTAAAATATAAAATCTTAAAGATGAATCTTAAATAGTCTCGAAAGAATGTAATTGATTTTGCTGAAATCGTTTAAGAATTTTTAAACTCACGTCTTCATAATCCCTCTCATTCTATATGTATGCATGTATATATATATACATATATACATATATATATATATATATATATACGTACTCTTTATCTTTTATCAGTAAACATCTGATAAAGTCCTTAGCATCTTCGGATATATCAGTAAATGCCTCATGATCGAAATCATATTTGGCGATGGTGACGTTAGCCATAGTTTCAATATCGGTATCACCCATAAATGGCGACAGACCGGATAATCTGTAACACAATATGTACATTATACACACACACACACAC
>NC_057708.1:2228964-2233964 GCF_014466175.1 Vespula pensylvanica | reverse complement strand
AAAAAATAAAATAAATCGCAGGAATTCATCTTTTCTTTTCTTTTTTTTTTTTTTTTGGCCCGCATTAGTACAGATAACGCGACAATAAATCAATGTTCCGTAACGTGTAATTTCTGTTCTTTTTTTTTTTTCTATTTTCAAAGAGACAAATAATTTCATATCGGAATAAATTTATTAATTATTATTGTTATTCTTGGTATAATTCGGTTGTTAACACTCTTTCGTGTCAGTTTATAATAACTGGCAGCTCGACTGTAATTCGTTTTATACAATATATTTACATTTATGTTTATGTATTTATGTATGTATTTATGTATGTATTTATGTATGTATTTATATTACATACATTGCTAGCGCAAGTTAAAGCTTTATTTTGCATAGAATGCAGAAATTTTCGATACTTCCCGTTGTCGTCGTCGTCGTCGTCGTCATCATCGTTGTCGTGCCAAAGCTTCTTCAGGGACGTTTAATGCAACGTATCGCGAATGAAAGAGGAACGCGAAACATTTATCGCGAATGAAATATTCGGAATAATTGTATATAAAGTGTATGTTTAATCAAAATACCTTCTTCTTCTTCTTCCTCTTCTTCGATGTAAATTATAAAGCTTCGAATTTGTAATTTAATATTTTTTGTTCCCCTTTCTTTTCTTTTCTTTTTTATTTATGTATTTTATTTATTCTTTTTTTGAAGAAAAGAACGTTCATTGAAAAAAAAAGAAAAAAAAAAAGAAGAAAAGTAA
Source organism: Vespula pensylvanica (assembly GCF_014466175.1). Taxonomy (NCBI): domain Eukaryota; kingdom Metazoa; phylum Arthropoda; class Insecta; order Hymenoptera; family Vespidae; genus Vespula; species Vespula pensylvanica. Next base: position 2,233,222 of record NC_057708.1, on the reverse strand, counting down.
TGACACACCTATGTCTCATTTTTCATATTTTTCTTAAGAGCGTTAAGAAGTTTTAATCGTTTTAATCGTAAATTCTTTTTTTTTTCTTTTCTTTTTTCTTTTGATTTTGATAAAAAATAATTTCTTTTTAATTAGAAAAAAAAAATTCCCTGCTTTCAATTAAAAAAAAAAAAAAAAAATTAATTCACTTTCTCTCTTTCTCTTTTCTTTTTTTTTTTTTCAAGGTTAAAGTTAAGCTTGTAATTATTCATTGTACGTACAAAGAGCTAGCTTAAAAAGAATAATTGATTTAAAAGAAAAAAATATCTGAAGACTATTGACCCAGTCATTATTGTCTAAAACATTGTTAAAAGAAAAAAAAGAGGAAGAATTATTGCTTCCAACAAGAACATCTAATAAATTTCAAAATCGATTCTAAATAGCTTTAACTCGTCATAAAGAAGATTTATATAAAACGAAATAGAACGAAGAATAAATAGATAAATAAATAAATCACTGACCGAGCTTCTAACTTCTTACTTTCATGAAAAAAAAAAAAGGAAAGAAAGAAAGAAAGAAAGAAAGAAAGAAAGAAAAAGAAAAAGAAAGAAACACCCCTACGAAAAAATAAATCAAATTATTTCCTTCAACAAAACTTTCTAACTTATAGCAATCGTATTTGATGGCTTCGAGTAGGTATAAAAAAGTAATCTAAAAAAAAGATAAATAATCAAGAAATAAATAAATAAATAAAACTATGAAAAAAAATTATTTGTAGCGAATGAGGAGGAGATGACGATGAGGAGGAAGAGGAGAAACTGCCAAACTCCACCCAGTTGTGGAGGACACAAATAGAGAAAGAAATACACATACACACATACATATATTGTGTAATATCTACAAGACGAAGCTGTCACGAAGCCAAGTTAGTGAGTCAGTGAGTTAGTAGAGCATAGCCGAGGCGCCAGGGTCGGCTCAAGAAATGGTCAAACGGGGTGTGTGAAAATACGACGATGATACTTTGCCAATGCAGAATATGAAATTCTGAATGAACGATTAATACAAATTTATATTATAATTTTATTTTATTTCATTTTTTTTTTCATTGTAATCAATATATATATATATATATATTAATTAAGAATATAATACGAAACGAATGATTCAATCATCGAACGAAGAAATAATATTATAATAACGAAAAGTACGAAATAAAAGATAAGGTATGAAATCTTTTTTCTGTTTCTTTTCTTTTTTTTTTTTGCGAGAGATAGACGAGCGAAAAGCTTTTTGAATATTTAAAGGGTATGGAATCCGATCGTTAAAAGAAAGAAAAAGAAGAGAAAGAACGAAAGTGAAAGTGATTTAAAAAATTCATGACTTCTAAAAATTCTTTTTGTGTTCTACAAGATTTTTCCCTCTAAAGAAAATAAAGAAAATATAATACTAATCTAATGATAAATAATAATCGTACTTTATAATAACAATATTATTAATAATAATAATAATAATAATAATAATAATAATAATAATAGTAATAATAACAATGATATAATATTAATATAATTTAGATAAAATTAAATAAATATAATTATAACTATTTATAATATAAATATAATTTAGAATATTAAATATAACATATAAATAATAATTAAACAATACGAACGATAAATTCTAATACATTTCCCCATTATTAGATGATCAATGTTGTCTATGTGCGTGTAAAAAAAATTATTTATTTTCTTATAATAAATTACGTGTACATAAATTAAATGATAAAAAACATGGCGATTATTTTTCCATATTTTAATGGTGTACTTTTCACGTATTGTAAAATTATTTTAACATTATTTACCTTATTAATTAACATTATATTTACCTATAACATTATATTTACCTAACATTATATTAACATATAATTTACCTATTATTTAACATTATTATATATTAACATTATTTTAACATTATTTAGTAAAATATAAAAATTGTTCATATATAGATTGATACTCCAGATAATACGATTAACAAAAAAAAAAAAAAGAAAAAATAGAGGTCTAATAATAAAAGAAATTAATATCTCGTTATTGGTTAATAAGTGTCGTTCAATTTGCATTCTTCAAGAAAGTCGAATTTTTCAAGAACGTCATGTTTGAATAAATCGAATCGTTCTTTTGAATCGACGTACAAAAACCTTTACGTATGGATCGTCACTAGCTCGTGCGAAAAACGCATTATTTATAGGTTCGCAAAGAGAGAGACCTTGATTAACGAAGAGGAGAAGAGACGAGAGGAAAAGAGAGGAGAAAAAAGTTCCAATGGATTGCTCAAGGTCGTGCTTACACCGTCGTTGTCGTTATCATTTCGTTCGAGTAAACATTCCAAACCTCCCACCATTTTTTTTTAACACCCCTTTACCCCTCTTCTCAAACCTCTTCCCCTTTTCGCCTCGTGATCGCGATTCCGCTTTATTCTTTTCATCTTTTTTTATTTCTTATCTTTTTTTTTTCTTTTTTTTTTTTTAATTATCTCACATACTTTTCATTTTGTTTTCGCAATAAATTTCGATCTCGCTTATTAATTTCTCAGGTATTTTTACTTTTCGTATCTTTTTTTGTTCCTTTCATTTTATTTTAATTTTTTTTTCTTTTTTCTTTTTTATTCTTTATATCGATCAACGACTGTACGACGACACGATGTATTCGATTTTATTTTATTTTTATTTCCTTTTATTTACTTTTTTTTATTTTTTCTTTTTTTTTAACGTGCTTTGTTTTTCCTCTTTTATTATAATAACAACCTTTATCCTAACCTTTCGTTCCCGATTATTTTTTCTTTCTTTCTTTTTTTATTATTTTTCTCTCTCTCTCTCTCTCTCTCTTTTCCTCCACCATCGATGTAATTATCTTAATTGAACGGTTAGTCCTTTCTTTCCTCTTTTTTCCTTTTTTTTACTTTTCTCTACCCATACACCACGCTCTAACGCACACGTGAATCATTCGTGATTTTCTTCGCACGATCTATATGGATCATATGGATCAACGCCAACGTGTTTCTCGCGTGAGATCCACGACTCCGCTCGATTCCACTTATTTTCGCTCGCACCCGGCAATTACATAATAATTAATGTCGTTGAACCGAATAGCAACCCTTTTTTGCTTTCACTAAGAAAATCCAGATAAGTTTAGAATTTCTAATTTCTTACTAGTTATTAGTTGTCGTCGCAAATAAATTATAAATAATTTAAACGAGCTTAACTAACGCAAGATCTCACTTAACGATCGAGATCGATCGGTTCCGAACAAAGAAACATTTCTCCTTTGTGTGTGTGGGTGCCCGTATGTTTTTTTTAAACGTTTCGATAATAGTCCGTCATTGACATTCAAAATCTTACCCTCTGGCAATGATCCACAAATCGTATGGTAAACAAATCGATAGACCGATCGATGAATCGATGGATCGATCGATCGATTGATCTACAGTCTCTACATAACCGTTCAACACTGTACGGTTAGCGTTTGATCGCGCGTCTTGATCTTGAACGAAGAAAGAAAAAAAAAAAAAGAAAAAGGAAAAAAAGGGCAGGAAAATATGTTTTCTTATTGAAATCGAACAGGCTCCGTTGAGACGATCGTAAACGAACCACTTCCGGTTCTCGTATAACTTTCTTGTGTATACATATAAACGGTACAGAACGTTCTCTCTCTCTCTCTCTCTCTCTCTTTCTCTCTCTCTCTCTCTCTCTCTCTCTCTCTCTCTTTCTCTCTTCATCTGATAACACGATTCTTGTATACGAAAAAAAAAAGAATAAAAAGCTTTTAGAGTTTGGTATGACGAATAATCGTGCGAAATTTAAAAAGCGTCCTGCTTTTATTCTTTGCTATTTTGCTGTTATTTTAAATAATCCAGCAACAGTTGAGCTCGATTCTGTACGAAGGCACGCAATATGAATACAAATACGTTTTTGATTGCACAAATGTTAGATATGTGTGTCTCTGTGTATATGTATATACACTTTCTCTCTCTCTCTCTCTCTCTCTCTCTCTCTCTCTCTCTTTCCTTTTTTCTCTTACTCTTTCTCTCTTTCTCTCGCGTTTTTTCATTTATCTATACAAAAAGGAATGCTATGAATTTTACGCAATATTCCATCGCAAAATATAATAGTTGTGTGCATATATATGTATATATGTATATATGTATTTATGTATGTATATATTTATGCATGTATGAATGAATCTCTCTCTCTCTCTCTCTCTCTCTCTCTCTCTCTCTCTCTCTCTCT
>NC_057708.1:2213206-2228864 GCF_014466175.1 Vespula pensylvanica | reverse complement strand
TTCCATCGCAAAATATAATAGTTGTGTGCATATATATGTATATATGTATGTATGTATTTATGTATGTATATATTTATGCATGTATGGATGAATCTCTCTCTCTCTCTCTCTCTCTCTCTCTCTCTCTCTCTCTCTCTCTCTCTCTCTCTCTCTCTCTCTCTCTCTCTCTCTCTCTCTCTCTCTCTCTCTCTCTCTTCATCTGATAACACGATTCTTGTATACGAAAAAAAAAAAGAATAAAAAGCTTTTAGAGTTTGGTATGACGAATAATCGTGCGAAATTTAAAAAGCGTCCTGCTTTTATTCTTTGCTATTTTACTGTTATTTTAAATAATCCAGCAACAGTTGAGCCCGATTCTGTACGAAGGCACGTAATATGAATACAAATACGTTTTTGATTGCACAAATATTAGATATGTGTGTCTCTGTGTATATGTATATACACTTTCTCTCTCTCTCTCTCTCTCTCTCTCTCTCTCTCTCTCTCTCTCTCTCTCTCTCTCTTTCCTTTTTTCTCTTACTCTTTCTCTCTCTCTCTCGCGTTTTTTCGTTTATCTATACAAAAAGGAATGCTATGAATTTTGCGCAATATTCCATCGCAAAATATAATAGTTGTGTGCATATATATGTATATATGTATGTATGAATGAATCTCTCTCTCTCTTCCTCTCTCTCTCTCCGTGTGTATGATATATATATATATATATGTATTATATATATATGTATGTATTAGGTCACAAGGTGACCAACAAGATCGAACCTACATACATACATATATATATGTACGTATTTGTATATCACGAACGCGAGCGTATACTAGTCAACCATGATTCAAAATCAATTCGTAAAGAACTCCGAACTCGAATCCTTGGCACGATATTTTTCACACAAGGCAAACGCTTATGACTATGAAATATGACGAAATCGATTTATATCGATCGATTGATTTTTATCTTACTTACCGGCCGATTTCCGATTGGATATCATATTGATTATTAAATTCCACTCCACGGCGTACTCTAACGTCCCTGTATGGGAAGCTAGGTTCCAATTCTGGAAAGAAAATTATTTTATTAAATCTTTGAATCATTCATCTTTTTTCTTCTCATTCTTTATTAATATTTTTATTGTTTTATTTTTTGTTAATTATACGAAAGATAATTGATCTACGTGTTCGAACGTCGAAGAGTTTCCATTACAATTTCCCGCCTTTATTAAACGGATCGTATTAATTTCATTGATAACATCTCCAATCGAAGAGATCGAAACGAAACGATACAATGTAAAAAAATTCAAGAGAAAAGACGAGGAGAAAACAATAGCAGCGAGACAACAACAACAACAACAACAACAACAACAATAACAAACAACAATGTACGAAACATAATCTACATATGTAAAACTATTTCAAACAAATGCAACGAAACGAATGATCGTCCGATAAGAAGTAAGGAAACTCTTGAAAGAATCATAAATCAAAGAAAAGTAAGTAAACTCTTACCGCCTACGGGATCCGTTTCGTCGACGCGTATCATCGTTTCTCCGTTCACTTTCCTTTATCTCTTAAAAACCAAACAACCAAATCAATCAAGCAACCGATCAACGAAACTAACAAGACATCAAAAAAAAAAAAAAAAGAAAGAAAGAAAATAAAAAAAAAAAAAAACTAAACAAAAATTAAAAAAAAAGAGAAAAAAAAGAAAAAAGTAAAGAACGAAAAGAAGAAAGGAAGAAAAACGAATAGAAAAATTAGACGCGGATCCACACGTAATACACACGCACAACGGAGAACGGAGTAGAGACATACAGACGGAAAGAAAGAGGGAGAGAGAGAGAGAGAGAGAGAGAGAGAAAGAAAGAGAAAAATAGAAAGAGAGACAGAGATAGAGAGGTAGAGATAGATAAATAGAGAGAGTTAGAGAGAGAAAAAGAGATGACAGAAAACGAACTCGGTGTTTGTCGGATTCCTTCGTGTGCGACAAGGCAAACGAAGGGATATGAACAACGCGGCCGCGTGCAAGAGGGACACGTGAGAGATCTGGTTCACCCTAAGGATGATTATCGACTATCGTGGCTCCTTCTCTCTCTCTCTTTCTCTCTCTCTCTCTCTCTCTCTCTCTGTTTCTGTTTTTGAATGTATATCTACGTACGTACATATATATAAGTTGAATATTTGCATGTATGTGTGTGTATATACGCGACTGTCTGTGCCATGGGTGCCCCGAGACCCGGAGAGGAGACGGCTCTTCTCTTCGGCTCGGACGACGGATTTAGATTTTCGGCGGACGCCGCGGATTCTGCTGATCGGGTCACGTGTCCAACCCGCGACGACGTTCTTCTGTCTTCTAACCCCACCACTCGTTCTCTTTCGCTCATTCTCTAACTCTTGCTCTTGTTCTGTCTCTTTCTCTCTCTCTCTCTCTCTCTCTGTCTCTCTCTTTCTCTCTTTCTGTTTCTCTCTCTCCCTCTCTCTCTCTGTCTCTCTCTTTCTCTCTTTCTGTTTCTCTCTCTCTCCCTCTCTCTCTCTCTCTCTCTCTCTCTCTCTTTCTGTTTTTCTCTCTTCGTTCTTCGTTCTTCTTTTTTTTTCTTCTTTCTCATTCCACATATACCTACCATAAAAACAACATCGTCGTTATTATTTTGATTATTATTATTTATTGTTGTTGTTGTTGTTATTGTTAACGTTGTAATTAATATCGAATAGATTTTAGCATGTATACTATTATTATTTCTAATGAGTCCCAGGGGTATAAAATATTCTATCATTCTGTCTCTTTTGTTATTGTTGTTGTTGTTTTGTATCTAATGAATGTTGTCGCTGTAATTAATATTGAAGATTTCAATATATAGTATTATTATTTCTAACGGGTCTCAGAGGTATAAAATATTTTATTATACTGTCTCTATTATTATTATTGTTTTGGATTTAATTATATGTGCTGTAATTAATATTGATTAGATTTTAATATACTAGTTTTGTATCTAATAAATTCTATTATAAAATGTTCTCTCTCTCTCTCTCTCTATATATATATATATATATATATATATATATATATATGTATATATACATATATATATCTTTCTTTTTTTTATTTTATTATAATAAATAAATATAATCTTGTAATTACTGTTAATTAAAAAATATACAATATTTAAATATCAACGTATGTCTTTATGACGGTATGACATATATATATATATATATATATATATATATATATATATCATATAGTCATAAATATCAAGGTCAAATTTTTTCAACGTCATTATTTTTTAATGAATCTCCTTAAAAAATATTCTTTAATGATCTCTCTCTTTCTCTTTCGTCTTAACCTTTCTATGACATAAATATATATATATATATATATATATATATATATATATATATATATATTTATATATATATTTATAATTAATATTTAATTAAATAAAATAGATACGTTAATTAAAAAATTATATAAAATATATACTCGATACATTTATGATTTAAAACTTCATTATTTGCGAGGATGATAATCCATCTTTATGTTTTTATCTAACGTCGAAAGTATTTGCTCCAATTACGACTCTACTTCCGACGACCTACTTTCCAATGTTCTATTCCGGTTCTTCACTTATCGTTAGTATTATAGTATCGATACGCAAATGATTTTTCTATTTGATCTTGTTAAAAATCATAAAAAACCATATGTCTATTATCGAGAAATTTTAATTAAAATTTTTATTTCATTTTCTTCTTCTTCTTTTTTTTTTGTTGTTGTTTTATTTTATTTCTTAAGTACGTCGGATTTTCAAGGTTATATACCCTTCCATCGTGTCTTCTCGAAAATTCATTACAAATGTTTATTTCGATGATTCTCTTCCGCATTTCGTTGTTGACATTCATTCGAATTACTTTTGGCAAGAACGTAACTTGTTTCTTTATTGCTCGCATTCCTTTCTCTCGGAATATGTGCAAAGTGTAACATGTGTGTGCTTACGTACGTAGATACATACGTATTAATTTGACTAACGTGGTACATCTCATATGTACGTATATATAAAAAAGAATTTTAATCATACGTGACGCATAATAAATTTTATTCGTAGGTAATAAAAAGTAGATGATTCTTTACTAGCTTTCTATGTATTCTAATGTTTGTAATATTGAAAATGTTTGAAATAATCAAAAAAGAAAAAAAGAAAGGTTACCTCGCATATTGAAAATATTGAAATGTTTCTATTCGAGAAATGATTAACGATAGATCGATTCTACGATGGGATTTCAGTCGATTTCGCAATCGAACTTGTACTTACTTCCCTCTCGTTTCTCCCTCTTCGTTCTATCAATCAGGGTTACCAATATAGAATCAAGAATTATTTTTTGACGTAGTGTTGATTTTAAACGTTGGCGAGATTGTATAACAGCAACAAAAACATTGGCTCGATTTAAAAGTCAATTTTCAAATTGTTATGATAGATTTAATATGTTTTTTGAATTATTTTAAAAAGTAGATCAACAAAATGTCTGGAGCAATGAGACAATTGGAAGAACGTCAACTTCCAGCTGAAGTTACTATAATGAGATGGTCACCCAAAATGGATTTGTTAGCTGTTGCTAATGTTAAGGGTTAAGATCTATTATATTATCATTATATTTAATAAAATTTCAATGATTCTTATTATAAAGCAATGAATAGGTTATGTATGAAGATTATTTTAGGTGAGGTTGCATTACATAGATTAACATGGCAGAGAGTATGGCTATTAAGTCCACAAAATGAATCGGATACATCTGTAAACTTAGCGTGGAGGCCAAATGGAAAATTACTCGCCGTTTGTTACGTGTGTTCCAAGCTTTTCTGTCTCGTTGACATCGAGAATAAAAACATTATATACAAAGTGCAGCTGTCGTCGCAGAATTCTATAACAAGTATAACATGGTTACCTCTGATGAATGCAGATAGCGATAACTTTGCCAGTAATAAAAATAATATTTCGCCTACCGGTAATTATCTTCCTTCTTTGCCTTGTTTGAACAGAAATTTTGGTCAAGAATCCGAACGCAAGGAGCTCCTTTCTCAAACTTTAGATCTATTGTTTGTAAGTTGATAGCAAAAGTTTTTATAATAATATACAAAGAGTCATAATAGCGAATTTAATTGAAATTTTTCGATCAGCTCGGCAAAGATAACGGAAGTGTGATGATGTATGTATTTGGAATGTTTTACTGCGGAGAAATAACTGTGGGAAACGGACCGATTATAGAAATTAGCGGTGGATCTGGTAGACCAATATGGATTACTTGGAAAGATAACAATGGCATTGTAGTTAACAGATATTCGTGTTCATTGCTTGAAAAAAGTTCTGCATTTTTAAAGGTTAGAATACATTTTCTAAAGTTTCTTTTAACGATCTATGATTAGGAAACGCATTACTTTTATTTATTTATCAGGTAGCTCAAGCTCAAGCAAACATAGAATGTTTGATGGATTATCTCTCGCGTACCTTAATGGCTATTTCTGAAGCTTGGGAAACGATTCTTTCAGAGATGGATGATAAACTCGCACGATATGCTGAAAGCAATCCACCTGGTGCAGTGGCTGCAGATTTTTTAGAATTATTGATGATCGGTATACCGACACAAAATTTAGAAAACTTTCTATTGCGCGATCTAACTGAGAAAGGCCTGAAAAAATTGGGCCACAGTATCGAGATGTGTTACAGTAATATACAGGTTGGATATAAAATTATATACAAATTAAAAAATCGTTTAAATTACTTGCATGGCATAATGATCATTTCTACAGAAACTAGTCGTGAAAAATTTGAACAGCGTCGGAATGGCATTAGTGTATCAATTAGCTGAAATTCGTGGTATGGTGAGATTAGGTGGACCTTACGAATCTCTTGGCCTCAAGAACGAAAGTCTCATAACAAAAGCTCTTCACGCGTCAGAAGCTTTTCTAGCCAAGGCTTCTGAAATGCAACAAGTGATAGATCATAGCATGCGAGATTATAAAGCATTTTTTAGGTAAAGCTCGTGTCAGTTTTTTCAACTTCATCTCTTAGAGATATTTATTATATCACAATGATTTCATTATTTATATTTTTTAAGGTGGTTGTATGTAGAGATCCAAAGATTAACAGACGAAAGAATACCATCTGAAGTAAGCCGTATGAGTCAACAGGAATTAATATTTATCGCAGAATTTCTTAAAGGATTTGATAAAATTGAATCGAGTAGTGGCAGTAGGAAAGGTGTAAACCTTGAAAAATTAGGACAATATTTACGTCACGAGCCTTTACAAACTTGCTTAACACCAGAAGGGAGCGAATGGGCATCCATGTTAAATGAAAATCATTGTCTTCGCGATCACTCGCTTATAATGAAACAAGATTTGAATTTTTCTTTGTTGCAATCTCATGAGAAACTAGTCAACGCCATACGCGATGTTTTTGCAATAGCCTATGAAGATTTAGTTAATCATTTCACAGTTTTACAAACATCTTTGATATCTTCTACGAGCGTTTTATCTTCTCAAATAGTAACGAACGATGGTAATCTGTTAATAGCCAGTTCTGACGTCGAACGTAAATTTTTACGTCTATTTCAAGTTGAAGCCTTGCACGCAAATACATCATCCGTTTCTTTATACTTTAAGTCTGCTATAATAGATGTTGATAACAAACAAGGTTAGTCGATATAAATATTTTCAATTAAAATATGTTTCGAGTTAACGTTAACTTGACGATATATTTCTTTTTTTCTTAGGATCCTTTTCGAAAAGTTCTGTCGACAATGCGATAGCCGATTTACAGTTTTATTCGCAAGATTATCTTAGTCTTCTTTTATTGAACAAACAGAATTATTCATCGACTCTTCTACAGTTACCATCGAGTCATGTGAAATTGTTAGATCATCAAAGCCAGTCTTCGTTATGTTTAACCGATGTTATGGGTGCCATATGGCCAAGAGCTTTTCAAGGTATATCTGCAAGACGATTGGCAGTTAGCGGTGCACGAAAAGTAGCAGCAATCCTTAACGAAAATAACAGAAAAATACGATTGCTTGAAACTGAAGTTGAACCGGAGGATGAAGATGAGGACGATGAAGATGGGATTGATGACGGTATGATGGATACAACACCGAGTATAAATACAAGTACTTCATAAAAACACAAATTTTACTTTTTGTTTATACTTTTCTTTTCTTTTCTTTTTTCATTTTCGTTTATACGTTTCATTGAAGAAAGAAAAAAAAAAAAAAGAAACAAACAAACGAAAAAATCTGTAAATCTTTTTCAATTAATTTTAATCAAGGTCAACAAAAATAGCGCTAAAAGAAATCAATAATTATTCTATTTAGTTCTAAAATTAATAAAACGATTTATTCTTGTATATACAATAACACGTTTTGCATTGCACAAGTTCCTATCACAATTTATATAAATTATAATTTCTCTATATTGAAAGGTATCAATTTGATACTGACATGAGATGGTTTTACGCTTCTCTTCTGCTTTCTTTCTGTATGAAAGCTTCTAAGATTTAAGAATAATTAGGTTCCATAAATCGTTATGGTAATCCTTGATCTTTTTGCATTTGATTGAATACTTTGGGAAAATCAATATCGAGAGGATTTTCGATTCCGCCATTATCAACTTCTTGCGTAGGCATGGCAGATGTATTTACAATGTTTCCTCTAAATGTTGCTGGTGAATTTTCTCTTGATTCATCCAAATCTATAAAAATCTTTGTCATAAGTAATTCATAAAAAAGGAATAAAGCATATTTGGACATTACAGTAGCCTTATTTATGATTGTCGATGTTACCAAAGAATCCATGACTCCTCTTCCGTTTGACAATTATAATAAGAAGGACAACAGCCACAGCTACAACTACTACCATCGTAGCAGTCATTCCTCTTAGCAAATTTGCCTAAAGAATACATAATAAAAGGAATAAATTAACGGCAATTAATTAATCATGTATTTCTGTACCAATGTTTAATTAATCATTCTATTTCCGTAACAATGATATATATTAAATTACCTCAAAATCATTTTCCCAAACCTCTTCCCAATTTTTCTTAACTATCAATTCAACGATATGAACATTAACAGCAGAATGGTCGTGTATACCTCTTGAAATACATTTATAAAAACCAGATTCAGCAGTCGACACCCCCTATTAACATATTAATTAATTTTTCATTTAAAGAAATACATGTATAAAGTTTTTGATAAAAATGAAGCATTAATAAAAAATTACCCTAATGTAAAGTGTGCCCGTTAACACTTCATAGTTGTACTTATTTACATCTAAAGGATTTCCAGGACCAATTACGTGTCTATCATCGGTAAGTTGCCAAAACATGAATCGATGCTGATCGTCGCTGCTTAAACATGGAAGTTCAGCTAAATGACCAGCTGCAATTTCTTTCACTGTAACCGTCGCTCTGGCAATACCTTTTCTATGCAAAACCATGGATAAATAGAAAAGTAAAAATATTCGCATTGCCACCTGAGAACAAAATCCTTTTGTCAAATTATACGTACAAAATCCTTATTATAATATGTACTTGCTAATACTTTTAAATTAGGCTTTATAATTACACCTATTTCTAATACAAACAATCAAAGAAAACGATCAAAGTGAAACAACGCAATCGTATAATACAATGTTTCGATTCAACCGACATTATGAGAATTTATACTATGATATTAATAGATCTTTCATGGCAATAGGGCAATTACGTTTTAATTACACTGATCACCGTCATTGCCATAACTTTGAGATAGTAAAACCAGTTTGCATAAGCTACATAAGTAACTGAGTAATTAATCCGCGTGTAACTACTAAGCAAAACACTTTCATCAATAAACTATATTATGTAATGTGACAAGGATTGTTGTTTTCTTTTTTTTTTCACAATTTCTCACCATTTTTTATATCTATCACTTAAGCCTTAACACCTTATACTAAGCCACCAGTAAGAAATGAATATGTTACTTTAAAGAATTGTCAATTTCTAGCCTGAGAACTAGCTAAGAAAAGTTTCTATAATGAAGATTGCCACGAAGTTACTTATTTATAACTCTGTTATAGCCATCCTTGTGCAATGGAAAGTATTTATAGTATACCAGATGGCATCTTGTGATTTGTTGAGTTGAAATGTTGTGAACAACATTTGAACTATCTATATAAAATAACAATCTATTATCACATTAGATGTGATGCCATTGAGATTGAAGTCCACAATCTATTGTTTATTTGTTCAACTATAACATATCTCGTGCTCTTTCACAAATTCAGTCGTAGCGTTCTTTAATAGGAAAAAAGAGAAAAATAAAAAGAAAAAAAGAAAAAAAAAAGAAAAGAAAAGAAAAGAAAAAAAAAAAGGATTTTTCTTCTTATACGGAAAAGTTCAATTTTTGTAAAATATTTCAATAAAATTTTTTTCAAGCGTTCGTTTAGAAAAATCAATTAACGATTGTCAGAAATATTTTTGAAGTATGAACTGTAGTATCATGTCCATCGATATATATATATATATATATATATAATCCAACATAACTTACATTTTATTAAATCTCCAAGAACAACTTAAATTCTGGTTATTATCAGTATCTACAATGTTTAATTAAATGAATGAAAACATCCACAGCCAAAATTGGTAGAAGTAACCAGAATGGAGCTAAAACGACTTTGGCAGGTAAAAACCAGTAGGGTGCTTCTAATTTTAAACAAATTAAAATTTGTGCGCTTAATTTCATAAGTACGGCCGTCATATACCAAGCCTGAAACAACATAAAGTAATTATGGCAATAAAGTATTTGTTACTTTAATTTCTTTATAATAACATAACGGATACTTCTGTATAACGATATAGATATAGGGAAAAAAAAAGAAAGAAGATTATAAATATATATATATATATATATATATATATATATATATATATATATATATATACACATATATATTTGTTTTCCATGATTAATACATACTTCTCTACGTAAACTACTGACTCTTCCGTTTTTACAATAAGAGATCATATTAAAAATGATATAAATAAGTAATATGTTATCGTATAACCACATAGGTATAAACACTATAAACCAATTCCATTGTATTCTTTGATCAAGTCTTAAAACGAGAAGTACTAAAAAAATTAACAAAATAAACCATGTAAATAACGCACGGTGTATAAGAGGCATTAAGACGAATTATAAATTTCTATTTTCAACTATGTAAGATATTTAAATGCGATATACGAGAGAATAGGAAAAAAACTAATTATCATTCAAATTCCATACGACATAAATATAAGCATAAGACAAAATAATCAACATTATTTAACTTATCCTATCAGATTGCTAAAATTCGCGATGATCGAAGCGCAATCTGGTAGCGAATTTCAAAAAATTACTAATCAAATGCAAACCTACCAGATGTCGTTACGTTGTAGAAATAAAAATTTAGCGGGAATTTTGAAGGCTCGATTAAATAAAAAAATAAAAAATAATAAAAAAGAAAGAAAGAAAAGTATTTCTATACACAAATTATTCGTCGAAATGTTTTACAGGAATACAACACTGATCCATAAAAGAGTTCACAGGCGTTAGAGCTCGAGGATATAATTTTTTTCGTTTCTTTTTTTTTTTCCAAACTCATCTAATTATATAGCAAGATAGATTGATACGTCACGATATACAATTATATCTAATCGCATGACAAACTGCATATCATTAAATTTTCATTAACCATGATACCGTAAATTTATAGATAAAACGAAACTTCGAGACACCCGTTATATAGATGTCTACGTGAGTAATCGACAATAAATAGTATATTCTTTCGTCAGTCATTAATGGACCGTCGTCCAGCAGCAAATGTTACGTTTACGTATCGTCATTGTACTTTAATTTATTAAAGAATATTCCTTTTCTACAAGTGAAATAGAATTCTACGATAAAAATCATAATTACCATCTTCTTTGTCTTCTTTTTTTTTTTTTTGTAATCTATATTTGACAAAATGGATAACATAGATGCAGAAACGAAAACGTATAAGGTAAATCAATGTACATATAACCTATCATCATTGATAGCATTGATATAAATATATTATTACCGTGTCACAATGTCGTTGCATTGGTATTTAAAAAGTAAAAAAAAAAAGAAAGAAAAATAAACATATGAACATATAAATATGTGTGCGTGTGTGTGTGTGTGTGTTAATACATAGCACGTGCAATTTCTAAAAGAAACCAAGTATCTCATGACACGTGAAAATATTTTTAACCGATTGCTAGATTAAGTAATCTCGATGATCGATCGAGTCCAACAAATAATTCGTAACGAATATATTGATCTAATTTAAAGATGTATAAGTACTGTTAAATACGCAAATAAATTCATTCTGATTAATCGCGATGTAGTTTCAATAAAAGATTCGATTAATCAATTGATATTTAAACGAAAGTACATTGTATGATAATATAATTAAATCAATAAGAATCGCATTAATATTCAAGCGTCGATAATGCTTAAAGATAAGTCATTAGAAATTTAAAAAAGATATCGCGCCATCGAATGTCGCGCCATCTTCATCAATATGGCGGTATGACACACGTCAGCCTTTTGACCTTTAACGGCGATTAACCTTTTCGTTGCTAGCGTAATATTGCGTTAATTGCCACGTAATCGAAATTATCGATTTGACGAAAGAGAGAGAGAGAGAGAGAGAGAGAGAGAGAGAGAGAGAGAGAAAGAGAGGGAAATAAAAAGAGAGATAAATATAAAGAAACATATAAAGAGAGAAAGAAAGAGAGAGAGAGAGAGAGAGAGAGAAAGAGAGAATAAATATAAAGATCTTCTAACGAGATTAATTAGTTGGTTATTCGTCAAGGAAGAGTCGATGCGATCATGACAATCGAAAATTCTCAAGAGGTTGTTACTGTGCCAAAATGGATCCAGGTGTGTAGATAGGATCGAAAAAGAAAGAGAAAGATATACGGAGAGAAAGAGAGAAAGAGAGAAAGATATAGAAAGAAAAGAAAAACGAATGAATAATTTGAAGCTCGCGCTATGCATCCAGTAATGCGATCTATAAATAATGGCGGACGTGTAGAACCGTTCTTAGATCGAGGGTAACGGATTCTATTTTAAAGGGTTAGCGCCCCGTTGTGACCCTTCGTGTCGACTATTCGCGCATCAGAAATTGCTGCTTGTCTTTCTACGCCTTTCTCTCTCTCTCTCTCTCTCTCTCTCTCTATCTATCTCTCTTTATCTCTCTATCTCTATCTTTTTCTATCTGTCCGTCTATCTTTCTCCCTCTCTCTCTCTTTCTCTCTCTCTCTCTCTCTCTCTCTCTCTTACTTCGTCTATCTTCGTTCCTTTTCTATGACGTACTACCGAAATTTAGAATACGTTTGATCTCTTTGAATTCGTTCCTATCTTCGCAGTAAAGAGTAACTCACTATTTCTCTCTCTCTCTCTCTCTCTCTCTCTCTCTCTCTTTTTGTCTTTCTTTTTTTATTCAACTGTATTATTTTTTCATCCCCTCCTTCGATTTCTTTCTTTCGATATAATTTTTAACGGGGAACTATCTTGACCTTCGTCTCGATCGTTTCTACTGTACGATATATATATATATATATATATATATATATATATATTCATATATATGTTTCTATATATATATATATTTCTCTCTTCTAACGGGTGAATTTATCACCACGTGCAGCAACGAGTTAATCACGATGTCAGCCTTGCGTTCGTTGGTAAGTTACGCGAACGATATTATGCGAGATTATAGATTGAATTTTTAATGACATTTTTGAATTAATTCGAGTTCGATCTTTAAGAGTATTAATAATTCAATGTCGGCCGATGTTACTGAGAGGAATTTCGTATGTATTATCCTTTTAAAGGATCATCTTTTTTCGATTAGAATGTCGGAAAGACCTGTGCGAGATACAAAAATCAATGCTGACGTAATACTAGGCTTTTCTTTTTTCTATCTTTTTTCTTTTGCTTTCTTTCTTAATTTCTTTCTTTCTTAATTTCTTGATATATATGAAATTGATTGTCATAGATACATATATTTTTTTCTTGATAGATAATTTCATATAATTTTTCATAACATTGTTTTTTAGATTTTGCCAGTATTAGCTGCGGTGGGTACTATTGCTGCTATAGGTCTTGCCATTAAGTTTTACGTATCCAAAGTCGAAGGAAAGAAGAAAAAGAATCCTGTATTGTTGGTTGACCCGGTTGTCAAATATAGCGTACCATTGATACAGAAAGATGTTATAAGTCATGATACTAGGAAGTTTAGATTCGGTTTGCCAACGGAGGATCATGTTCTTGGTCTTCCTACCGGACAACATATACATTTGACTACTAAGATCGGCGATGAAGTCGTTATACGTTCCTATACTCCTGTTTCCAGCGACGACGACCATGGATATGTCGATCTCGTTATTAAGGTATTGAAATTGTATACCGTGTGATATTTTATACAGGTATTTAATCAAAAGAATATTCTTAGGTTTATTTTAAAAATGTACATCCTAAATTCCCTGAGGGTGGTAAAATGTCTCAGCATTTGGAAAATATGAAAATAGGTGATACCATAGATATCAGGGGTCCGTCTGGTCGTCTTGTTTATAAAGGACGTGGGAAATTCTCTATTAAGCTTCTCAGGAAGGATCCACCAACTGATTACGACGTTAAGAAGGTTTTTATACGTTCTTTTTCCTCTCTTCGAATAACATTGTTATCGATATCAAAAGAAGAAGATCTATAATATCTTTCTTTTTTAGGTTGTTATGTTAGCCGGTGGAACTGGCATTACGCCGATGTTGCAGTTGGTTAGAGCTATAATAAAAGATCCTGCGGATGAAACTCAAGTTTCCTTACTTTTTGCTAATCAAACAGAAAAGGATATATTGTTGAGAGATGAATTGGATGACATTGCTAAAAATCATTCTGATAAATTTAAGATATGGTATACGGTAGATAACGGTGGGGAAAATTGGCCCTATAGTACGGGACATATTAACGCAGACATGATAAAAGAACATATGTTGCCACCATCTCCCGATACTATTGTATTAATGTGTGGTCCAGTACCGATGATAAACATGGCTTGCAATCCTAATTTGGACAAGTTAGGCTACGATACCAAATTGCGATTTGCTTATTAAACACATATTTTTTTTGTCGCATCAAGTAGATTGCATTTATTTAATACATTATGCTTGTAGCATATTTCTTGTTCAAAACATAGACAGTTTATATTTTTCAACGGGGAGGTAAAAACATTATTTAGCTGCACAGTTTATATTAACATTTCTTATTAAATATTAAGAAATATTTGTTTTCTTTATACTTAGGATTTTGATATTAACATATAGTCACATCCAAAGACAGTATTTAAGTTCGTTTTTAAAGCATTTACAATTATTAATATTACGACCAATTTCTTTTTTGATACAATATTATATTAATAAGTTACTAAGATATGATATACAGCTTAACAATCGTACACTTATATCTGTGCAGCTATAACTATACGACGCTATTTAAAAAGACACTCGCATAAATTTGAATATATCCGTTCTCCGATACAAAGGTGCATTTTACAGTGATGTTATACACTTTTTTTTTTTATATATATCTTATATTCTTACGTAACAATCTGTTTTAGAAAAATAATTTCGAACGATCGATGTTTAAGATAAATGTAAACGAAAAGAAAGTTTTAAACCAATTGTTAAACACCGAATGTAAACGTATTATATTGTTATATAGATATATTCTATTAACCGCAAGTTTACTATTTAATTATTCGAGAAGGTATAAGCTAGATTTATTACGAATTTTTACAAAGAGTACAAATTACTTCAATTATCTCTCTTTTTTTTCTCTTTATCTCTCACTTTGTATTATTATTAAATTACTACGATCATTTTCCAAGTGTACCTATATACACGAACACACACGAACACACACACACACACATACACATCCACAGCAAAAAAAATATTATATTATATCAAAAATCGAAGCTTGTTATTCGAAAATGTTTAGAATAAAAATCCTTTGGGTATGTTTAAGAAGCGAATGATCGATTTATATGTCACAATAAATATTACGTGTATGAATATAAACGTGATCGTGTTGCAAAAAAAAAAAGAACAAAAAAAAAAAAATAAAAAAACAAAAAAAAAAAACATAAAGGAAAGACATTATATTGATTCGTACCACGAACGATGATATAAAGTGGAAAAGTTTGAAGGGTTCAGGTGGTGGTGGGTATCGATGAAAACAAGAATGGGAAATCGTTCCTTTTTTTTTTTAAGACGTAACCCTCCAATAGGGTTCGAGGGAACCCTTAAGGAAAGTAGGCTCCTCTCTTGATAAAAATCGTCGAATTATATTCGACAGCGCTGAAGGGGGTGGTAAGAGGGTTGGAATAAAGAATTGTAACGTGATACGAGATCGTCTTGTACAGGATCGTCTCTAGCAACGGGGTTTAGAAGAAATCGCGGTATTACTTTGAAATCGTTAGAAGGAGGTAGCTCCTTTTGGAATCTAATACGACACTATTAGGTGGAGCTATCCGCATCCGGGTCATTAAATGGAGCTTTTTAAAAAAAAAA